>NW_023339718.1:7356873-7366104 GCF_004916995.1 Morone saxatilis
CACACACACACACACAGCAAAGGGCAACCAGCTGTGAGGTTCTTGCATACCCCACAAGCAGTCGCTCAGCCTCACAACTCTACAGATTGCTTTTGCTTTCTCTCTCTCTCTGTCTCTCTCACTCTCTCTCTATAGCTCTCTGTCTCTCTCTCTCTCTCTCTGTCACACACAACTGTGCAGAGATGCTCACTGTAGACTGACTAATCCACTGGGATGGAACAACATCAAAAAAAGTTAACAGGGGCACAAGTATGAACTCGATGCCAGCTGCTGTCTCAAATGTCTGCAGATGTTTAGCCAGCGAGAGAGCTGGTTTTATCCCCGTCAATCCTCCCGGGTGGACATTTGATAAAGATTATGTCCGCTTTATAACAGACAATGACGGTAAGTACAAAGAGAGAGAATCAGCAAGAAAATGAGGTGAAAGATGAATTACAGAGACAAAGAAAGAATTAATGTACAAAGGATGCAATGGGATGTCAGAAGCACTAGTAGTAGTAGTTGGACCATGTAGTCTACCTTCAGCAAACAGACTGCATTTATATACTTTTATAAAACAAAATGTAAAGCCTATACACTCCGCTCACATTAGTGTTACCGCTTACAGTAAGTTGCCTTATTAGACCTTTTCTTATCTCTGTGTTGCCATGTACAAACTGGGCTTGACAGACTTTTCTTGACTTGAGGCACGTATGCCTGTGCAAGGCTGGATTAGTCATAAAACTAAACTAAATAAAAATTGTTGACATTGCACAAAATCCTGTCACTACCAAACATTACACAATTTTCCTACATTTGCTTACTACAGTATACACTTCTGCTATCCTTCTTGTCATTGTTGAAAACCCTAATTTACTCTCCCTTACTGCAACTGTCTGTTGAAAGCGGGGAATGAAAAAGCAATTTCGCTACTTCTGGTGTGCAATCCATTTATACAGCATAACAGGTATGTGACTGAAGACCATGTAAAGCTTGGAAATTGGAACAGACATTTTTTGACTGAACAATATAAGGGCTAAAACCTCCCCTCTGAAACCAATTACCACAAATACTGTGGAGCCACAACTTCCTTGCTGAATGGGCACTTCCCTTTAAGACATCATGCTGAGGTAGTTTCACTTAGGTGTTGGATCAATGTTTAAGAAACAATGAATTGTACAGTGTGTGAAAAAGAAATAAATCTTCCTTAATGAGACTGTTTATGTATGCACTGTTCAGCTATATTGTAAACAGTCAATAAACAAGACAATACATACATACACATATGTACACTGGGGGATATCATAAAAGATGAATGTGCATGATTATGTGTGCATGTTTCATGCTAAAAACATCCCAGCATGCTTTGCTGTTAACTGTATCATTTATTCTTCTCTTGGGTACAAGCTGTAAATAAAATAAGAGCCAGTCTCTCCCTCGATCTTTCTTTTTCTCTGTCAGTTCTATCCACCAAGCTTTTCTGCTATGTGGAGGGCCTAGAGGGGAAATCCTGGGAGAAACTGTGGAAAGGTTCGCTTCACAAGTCAGAAAAAAAAGATGTGTTTGGTAAGGTAAAGCATAAAAGACCTGCTATAAAATAGTCCGAAAATGTACAGCAGTGTACATGACTGAAAGGTGAACCAGAAGGAGAAAGAAGAGGAGGAGGGAGATGGAGTGGTAGATATTGGAAACATTAGATGAGAAAACATTTTGACAGCAGCAGAGGATGTAACAATAAAGCAGATATGAAAAAAGCAGCTTGTGGTCTCAGAAAGGGTGGTGGGGCGGTAGAAAAACAACAAAAAAAAACAACAAAGGAAGGAAATGCTGGGTGGCTAACACAACAGGTAGCATATACATTTCCCTCTCTTTTTTTGATCTCTTTGCGTTTAGGAAGCAAAACAGGGTGATTGCCAGGCCAGACGGGGGGGCACGACAGCAGGGAGGTGCCACTGTGCTTCCTGGCAACGACGGCTCTGCAGAGTCACGACAAAACTCTGTCGAGGCACAGTAAAGAGAAGGAGCTGTGTGTGTGTGTGTGTCTGTGTGCACGTTCCTGTATTACAATAGAGTCAGACGCCACAAACAGCTGTCCCTTTCATGTGTGCTGCTGTATGGGCCTTGTTCAGCGTTGTCTGTCAGCACGTCTTATGACTTCAGCTGCTGAGTTTAATCCGACAGAACACACCTCATCCTCACAGCCTAGAGCACTACAGAACAGATGAAACTAAAAATCTTCCACATCCCTCAAGAAAAAAAAAGCAACGACAACACAATGGTTTCTGATGCCTCAGTGCACTCAGTAACAAAGCACATTTTCCTTAAGCTAAAGCAATTCTGACTGGTTTAGGAATGACATAATCAACAACCATGGGCCTCAGAGAAAAGTAACTGCATTAACAGTGCAATATGTTTGCATGTGTATATGCACTTGTAGTTGAGCACATTCATGTAAATGTATAGAACATGTAGCGATTGAAGCTATAGTCTGTACAGCTTCATGCTTTTGTAAACAATAAAACCTCCCAGCACTGACTTAAGGTAAACAAGTATCTTTCACACACAAATGTACAATCTGTATGCCCTTTATAAAAGATGTGAGGCTGTTTATTTTCCACACACACTCACGCTCGTGCACATGTGTGGTAAACAAACACACCCATGCGATGCTTCCATCACTGCCTCAATCTCCTATGTTGGCATGTCTGCACCACCAAACCCTGGAGTGTGCACCATCTGTCTGCTCATTACTCACCACACATCACAGAGCATACACATACACACACACACAAACATGCACAGCATTAACCTCAGTGAAACACATATACATGCACACTTAATGTTTCAGCCAGAAATACTACATGACATGACTGACAGCGGAGCTGACACAAGCTCTTCAAAGCCTCTGCAAGCGTCTCCTCTCCCATCATTCTTTCACAACTGCAGTGTTTTCAGTGGAAGTGGGAAGAGGTACAGGCTTCATCAGTGCAGGATGTAGCATGGTGGCCTCGAAGAGCAGGCAGACAGATGGACAGGGAGAGAAGTGGAAGCGACAGAGAGGTAGGGAGGCAGACAAGCACAGACACAAAGACTTTTCTATTTATTTTCATACCCCAAACCTCTTAGCAAGCACTTGACATTTAATCTAGAATTCAAATCAACTAGTATGCCTTGGCCAATCAAGTTGCACTTTACATTCAGGGCTGTTTGGACTCATGTAATGTATGTGGTGAATGCTCAATATCAATTGAAAAAATAAATGTTTTGGCTAAATGGAAGTTATCACTATATTGATTATATATATCAGTGAATAAACATTGCACATGTACTTGATTTTCTATGTAAAGATGGATTATTGTAGAGTATAGCATTGCAAAACATTGTAACAATCTGCCCTTCTGTAACTAATAGCGGAAACAGTGAATTATTTTTATGACTCTGACGGAGAATCTAATGTCAATGAAGGTCGGTTACACCATTTCCGATACCCAATCCACTTAGTACGTCAATATCGGCCTGATCAAGGGGATCAGATTGGTTCCTATTATTATGTATCTATTTATTATATATGTATTATATATTATAGATCATAGATTATATATATACACATATATAATATATAATAATATAATATATATTATACATATTTATATTATTATTTCTAATTATAATTCAGTTGATAATTAAAATAATATTTCGTTTCACACGTGTGTGATGTGATCATTGTGTCATTTCTATGAATACGATTAGGGTTTTAAGTCTATTTGTGAGATCTAAGATGTGTCCCTTTCTTCATGATAATAATAATCTTGTGATAGCTGTGATGAAATAAGCCAAAACTAGCACAGCAGACTGGCCTTGATAGTGATGTAAAAAAACTGCCAGTGGCATTAATTAGAGACAAGCACCATCAGTACTAATACAGGACAAGATTAAGGAAAAACATCTCAGTAACACAACAGAAATAATAAAAGAGGTGACTTAAAGCCAAAATAAAGAAATATGACAATGGTTCAAACATAACAGGACAAAATGAAAGCCAAAGGAGAAATAAGACAAGTCAGGTTTAGGTCAAGGCAGAGGAGGGGGAAAGGGATGCTGTGATCATGTACAAAGGGCAGAGGAGGCACACAATGGGAGCCAGGCCAGACACAGCATACTCCCTCCTGGGAGAATCACTGCTTCCCCTGGATCTATAGATGGATTCATCTCCCTGCTCTGTTTACTTTTTTGTCTCTGTCCAAGCCTTTGTCTCTCTCTCCCATCCTCTATCCCTCGTAGACTTTGCTTGCTTCATCACTTGCTACTTGTACTACTGCCGCCCTCCTGACTTTGTCAATTAGGTGCCCATCCCTCTGTCTCCCCTTTGTCTCCTTCCTCCTTTGAGCCGCCGGTATCCTTGGACAGCTTCTGTTTCAGCCAGATTGCCAATTTGCATTCAGCATCTCAAACACTAAAGGAATTGGTCACACAAACTAGAGGACATGAGCGGAGGAAAAATCTCACCTTTAGATCATTTGTGGAACTGAACCTGTATTCGACTGAGACTGAATCACCTTGTTTCTGAATTTAAAAACAATATAACGTATTATATATACAGCTCTGTATGAACTGAACAGTAAATAAACTGGAGTTGAAGTTAAAAATGTATCTTTTCTGTTTGACTAAATTACATGTCACTGTAATCTGAGCAGAGCCAATAGGCAACAGAGGTCGTGACCTCATTAAACAGAGCTAATTCTGAGTTTTAAATCACATAAGCAGCTGCCTTGTGGCTGTGAATGTGTCTGTGGCATGGAACATAACATTGCGTGGTTAAAAATATGATTCAGCACAATAATGGGAGTCACATTATATTCTGGCATAATTTCCAAAATGAATCTAAAATTTAAATGAAGTTGTCCATGAGGTAAATTCAAGGCAAATTACAGATTTAATGTCACACTGAATTCTTTGTCCTTGTTGGTCTCTGAATCACACTTTGTTCCCTTTGATTCATTTTTATCAAGTTACTGCAGATGCATCGTGACCAAGCTCGGCACATGAACTCAGCTCATCCATGCGTTAATATTGTACACTCCATACTTTTCTAATGCAGCTAATGCTGCAATATTCAGCAGGGGCACACACTTTGATGTGTGGGTCAAATGCCTTTCCCTTATCTTTACTATATGTTGTGTTTTATCTGTGGCCAGAGGTATAACTGGCAATACGGCCATCCACTAGACACCAAAAGGCTACTGGTCTACTATTACTAGCTCAAATTCCTGGAACACAAAGCCGTGCTGGTTTACAACCCGTGTTTCAAGTGTAAATACACCACCACAATAAATAAGTGAAACTTGTAACAGTTGTATTTTTCCTTTCCTGTTTGGTAAATGGATAATGGTAAATGGACTCGTACTTGCGTATTTAGCGCCTTTCTTAGTCTTCCGACCCCACTCAAAGCGCTTTTACCACTACGCCGGCCACATTCAACATTTCACACACATTCACTCAGCGATGGCAAAGTCCATAATAGCAGAAACTAACTCATTCATACACATTTACACACCGATGCACAGCATCAGGAGCAATTTGAGGTTCAGTATGTTGCTCAAGGACACTTCAACATGTGGCGGGAGGAACCGGGAATCGAACCGACAACCTTCCGATTAGTAGACGACCCGCTCTGCCTCTGAGCCACAGCTTCATCACGTACTTCATTTTGTTGACAAGAAAAAGAAGTTCCTTCCAGAAAAAGAGTACATTTAAAGTTTTTAAATGTATCTCCAAATCTAATCTTCCTTTCCAAATAATATGTAACTGACTCGCAGGTCATGAGTAACTGCATACAAAGAACCATTTACATTCTTCTGGAAAAAGTAGACAAAAAATACATCCTCAAATACATATACAGTTTGTTTTGTAATCAAGACCGCTGTGAAATGCATTTGTTGGTTGACACAACAGCTGTCACTTTTAATCATAACAAAAAAAAGAGGTGCAGAAATGCAGGATGTATCACAAAAGCTGCTTTAAAAGTTTTTGGACAGGAAAGACTTTTCCTTGAGCAACCCGGGATTCTCCCCCACACAATGTGTCATCACAGCAGCCCACACTCCAGACCTGGAAAGAAGCCCACACTCCAGACCTGAGCGATTGTAGTAGCAAACCTTACAAGTTGCACGCAGTGATTCATCTTCTTTCATTAGAACAACACCCACATGCACAGTCATACCTCCACATGGTTCTATTAAAACCACTGAAATCTCACTGGTCCATTAAAGCTCTCACTTGTGAATTCAATAATTAGAAAAGGCTTTGGATTCATAAGAGCCTTGAAAACTGAAGGTTCCTGAAGTTTAATGGTTAAGATCCTCTTTCTCATCTCATCCAAAACACATTTTATATTAGCTCCGCAGTGACATCACCCTGGACTGTCCCTCTCAACTCAATATTATAATAATATTATCTGTTAAACAAACAAGCAGTTCACTTTGTGCTGCATGACTTTCATATATTAATGTACTTCTGAGATATATTGGTGCATGACTTTACACACAAGGACATAAATAGACCAATGAGCTTGGTGGGGGTGTGCTGTGTCTGTGGTGAGTCACTGCTGTCACGTCATTAAGGTAAAGCCCAGTAATAATATCACATCCACAGAAACCATTTCTTGTCACATGTGCTGTAATAAATAATGTATTAAGTAAATGTCAAACGTTAGATTTATTTAGATGATACAACACAAATTGAATCCTTTCTCACTGATGTATATTTTGTTTTAGTTAAGAAGTTAATAATCAACATTGATTTCTGTTGCATGTAGTATCAGTTACAGTGCAGACATACTATGAATTAACATTCTAGCATTGTATAAATAGTGACAACGCTGCTGTAAATCACAGAAGAATGTGATATTAAACTCACCATTGATTCTGTGGAGCTCATGGATGGTAGTGCAAACAGTCCAATGTCTCTCACAGCAACATAATACAGAGGACGGAGAGTTAATAGGCAATGTGTGGGTCCAAAAGTAATGTCAGCTGGTGTGTCAACCGCAGATGTGCACACCAATGAGAACAGGAATCCTTGCCTAAGGTTGCCACTTCAGAGGTCATCAGAGAGGGTGACTCTAATGTCAGACTAATGAATGAACACATTTGCGTATGAAGGTGTCTCCCAGGGAGCGCCTGCCAGGATGAATAGGAATACGACCCTCCTCACACTTCTTAGTATAGACTTTTACAAGTCTGCAATACTCCTCAACATGTCTGCTATTTGTCCTTGAGATGGAGAATGAAGTAAAATATTGAGAAATTGATGGAGGACAGAAAGACAAATGACAAATACGATGGAGTGAAGAGGCAAGCATACAAAGAGCGCAAGTGACAGGCAGGAAAGAATTAAATGAAGTGAGGTGAAATGAAAATTAATGCTGTGGCACGGCATGCCTTTTTATAGGGGCTATGGCCTGTGGTCATAATCATCACTTGGAAATAGCAGCCACCTGTTGGAGGTGGAGACTCTAGCATAACACAGAGTGGCTGGCAAGACTCTGATGGGAATTGGAAAAAAGCTTGATTTACACACCCTTTCAGTTTTTCACATATTGGTATATATATATTCTTCATTCTATTAAGATAGAAATAGCTAGCCCTAACCAAAATACCAGGGTTATATACAATATAAATGCATGTTGTCATTCCGATGGCAACTGTACAGTATGTATATATGTATTGTAGGCCCTTTCTATAAGAAAATCATTGTGTGGGACTAAACCAGTCATTTTAATTTTAACTAAAATGTGAGAATAAATGAATTGAATGGGCAGAAATTAAAAATGCACACATTAAAGAGGGGGGTCTGCCCAAAGTATCAAAATCTGGAAAAAAGCACCAAATCCATGCTGTAATGATTTAAAATCCCATAACAAAAAATTAACCAACACAACCAACACAATACTGCCCAATACACCTCATAACGTTACAGTACAAGAAACGAAAGGACGAAATCTGGAATAAAAACATCCAGAAAATATTAACAATAACAAATTATTCAAAAAAGGTCTCTGTCTAAAAAGGAATGCGCTGCATGGGATTTTACATGGCAACACAGTTCTGGAAAAGATGTTGCATAGCTCTACAGATTTTAAATATATACAAAAGAAAAAGCACAAGTCTACTTAGTGCGGCGTTACATAAAGAAGAAAGAAGTTATATTTGCTGAGGTAAGTCCATAAGGTGTTATCATATAATGATTAAAATTTAAGGGTGCTCCGATTATGGGCGAATATTCGCTCTAATTAGTTTGATGGCCGATCAGAAGAGCCAGATCAGCTGATTTATTTTATTCCATAGGAAGGTTATTCAGTCTTTGACACAGATAGATACACTGAGGTGGGCCGCCGGTAGGCTATATTAACAGTCAGGCACCCATTTTAGCATTTTGCAGAGAAACAGTTTAACAAACATGGAGCAGGTAAAGCAACAGTTTAGTTTCTCAACAGGCGATGTCATTAACGGGCCTCCTCGTTAATGTGTGGCTCACCTGCTGTTGTGAAAAAGGGAATCCTGGGTGAACACATTCAAAACATGAGTTGTGTTTCTTGGCCACTTTATAAAACTTACTGCTGACCAACAAATGAATGGAGCAGACACACAGCCTCAGAGAGAAGCGGGGTGGGGCAAGCTGGTGAGTGTGAGACAGAGGTGTAGGCGTGTGTGCGTGTGTGCATACACTATAAAAATAAGGTTTCAAATAGACCCAGTGATCAGTGATCAGTATCGGCCGATACTGCTGCTAGTGATCGGTGATTGGTGATTAACCTCAAAAGCCCTGATCGGAGCACCCTTACTATGACCTCTTGCAACTTGTTGTTCCTTTACTTATGCCAGTAACTCATTTTGATCTCACTTTTAAACATTTAAACAAACATTAAAATATAGTTCCTCAGAATGGCTGCCACTTCCGTTGCTAGGCAACATTTAAACAGTGGGGGGTTCACTAAGCTGGGCCAGGACTGGGTTGAACCAGCTCTGTAAGTTCTCTCCTAAGTTAGGGTGTAAAGTCGACACTAGAGGCTTAACTACCAGTTCGTTTGTAACTAAATCAGCTGCTAAAAGTGCGCCACGATTATTTGACATAACCTCACTAGTTTGGACGTAGAGTCATAACTAAGGTTCCATCATCATGGTTACCATGCGCATTGTCTTTCTGGCTGGCATGAGCTACTTGGCATTGTGGCACATTGTAGTAAGCTAGATT
>NW_023339718.1:7366204-7413755 GCF_004916995.1 Morone saxatilis
TACGTTTTTTAAAAAAAAAAATATATATATATATATATATATATATATATATATGTTTATTTTCCACTTTGGTTAAACAATTAACCCTCACTTAAAGTTTACTGGCCAAGCCTTACTGTTGCGGTCTACACCTACAGTTTGGTAGCTTAGCATTGCCAGGCTAAATCGCAAATGCATCTGCCAGAGCAAATTAAATATCAGATGTATCTGGTTCCCTGTCTAACAGTCTGGTGTGTTCATTTTGAATGGCAAAAGACATTGTGTGTGTCAACTGTGTCGTGTCCAGTTACACTGTCTGGTTATGAAACGTTAATCCACACCTATCAACAACAAATCAGAATTGAGAGTTCACAGTGGTATAAAGGAAGAAAAAGAGACCTGTTACCTGACAATAACTGCACTTTCATATTTCCGCACAGAAGAGAAGAGGATAGCACAATGGCAAAATCTGGCAGAAAGAAAAGTCTGAGTTTCTCTTCTTTCAGGTAAGCTACAATTCTTTTCTTCTTTCTTTTTCTAGGGCAAAGGATATACATATTTTTGTTTTGTTTTCCTCTCTACCTTTGAGTTCATCAAACAAATCATGCATGCAATACAAGCAACCGCATCATACAGCATATACAAATAATGAAAAATGTACATCAGCTCAATGTTTTTCTATTTAATGACTTTTGTCTTACTGACTGCTCAGGAGGAGACAAGAGGCAGCCAACGACAGGAGGTTCTGCATCAAATCGGTCAAAGGGATGGTGAATAAACAGGTGGAGAAGCGAATGGCCGAGCTGCGTTCAGAATTCCTTCTCATGAATCATGCCCTGAAAGAGGAGATGGTGGCTGAGTTTCAAGAACAGCTGAGAGAGCTGGTGGCAGAAGAAGCGAGAGAAAGATGCCTACATTACACCAATCTGCACCAAGAGCAGAGGATCACATCAAGATGGCTAAGGAAAATGGAGGAAGAATACAAGAAGAAAACTCAAGAGGATGGGGAAGCAAAATCGCTGAACCGACAGACATTAAGTTTCAACTTATTTGAGTCACCCGCTTGTACTAAGAGCAGCTTCATAACTATGGAACCACCAAATAATGAGCCAGAGGAAAGCTTAAAGATTTTGTCAGATGTCTCCAGTGATGGTGACACCAGCGATGTCTCCAATGTTGCTGACACCAGCTCACAACCGGCTAAATGTGAGCAACAGGAGAAAAAAGGGATTACATCAGATATTGCTACTCTTGCTGACACCAGCCAAGTGAAGGAATCCGTTGAAGAGGAAATCTTAAGGAATCCCTTTCATGTAAACCCCAGCTTTATGACCAAGGAACCAAGATGTGAGGAAGAAAGAGTCCAAGTGAATGTAACCCAAGAGGATGAGTCTTTGCTGATAGAGAGGCAATGGAAGGAATGGATGGACAAACGGGAAATGAGAAGAAACCATGTCCAAGTATGGCCAGCTGCCCAACAGAATACAGAAAACCAGGGAGGCTCGGCACCTCCTGTATCACAGAAACAAACTGACCAAAATGTGAAAGAAGTGGGGCCCGTGAAGAAACTGAAGACGTATCTTAGTGACTTTGTGAATCCTCATAGATTTTATAGGTGGGAGAAATTAGAAGATGAGGACTCATAGACTCAACTCAACAAAACACTTTTCATTTATCTTTTTGCCATGCTTTATCGAGCATCTAAGAATCTGTATTGCTATATTCAGTAAATAAAATGTTGTGCATAACAAGTATAATCTCCATTGTTAATAGATAAAACTTGGTGCTGCTGTGTGTGGCAGTGTGATTTATGAGTTGGTCAGTGGAGAGACTGATAGTGGAGCTTTTTAGTAATATTCTGTGAAGCATACAAATGTGCCCTTTTCTGAAATTACCTCCTATCCTCATCCTACTCCCACATAAAAAAAATTTTTTTAAAACACACTAAGGTCTTATGTTCTTCAAAAAGAAATCTTAAGTTGTGAGATACAGTCAAAAGTTCACAACAGAATACAGCTCTGTTGCCAAAAATATATGGCAGAGATACAGATCAAATGTTTCCAGACGCCTACATTAACTTTCATCTATTGGGGAAAAAATTTAACTCACATCCATCTGAAAACATCCCAGTTTCATCCAAACTGAGTTCTATTCAGTTACAATCGTAGTCCTTGAACCTCGCCAGAGCTTTCAGACTTTCAATCCAAAACACGGATGTATAATTCAACAAAATATCACTTGATTACATTAATACAAGAATGCCCGGTGGAAACAACTGAAATAATTGAACCTGAAGTGACTTTCATCAATTGATAAAAAATAAGTGCTCATTTAATTGTTCTTAAGATGAATAATTTTCTGGTGGGTGCTCTGAGGACAAAGAATGCAGCAATAGGCAAGTTAATTACACAGGCTCTTGATAGTGGAGAGAAAACACAGCAGTGAAACTGCCTGAGCCTGGCTGCTGTAGTACCCAGGATGCAGTCCAAGATATGGGATTAGGCCAAGCACTGTGGCTCAACTCTGGTGTGAATAAGAACACTTCCACAATCATACACAAAGGACTGTGTAACCAACAATTGTACACACAAATACAACCTGCTTGTATGCACAACATGTGAACATATTATACAAACATGCATTGGGGATTTCAATTTAAAACCTTTAATTGCGCACCACAACCCCTCTCCATGATGAACGTCATGAATGACAAATTGTTGAATGTACATGAGAGGTAAGAAATGTCCCACCGGTGTTTTCCCAGCCTAGCTATATTTATAATCACTCACTGAAGAAGAAAGGATGGACTACAGAAGGGAGAAGCAGATCATCTGAGAAGCTAGCTGACTTTATAATTTTGTTTAAACAGACCTAATTGAATGGAAAATAACACTAAAACATAAATAGCTCACAAAAAACACTATTACTGTTTCTCGCATGCTCACATGGGTGAGAGGGGAAGGGGGGGGGGGGNNAAAGGGCCACAGGTTGGAATCAGATCCAGGCTGCTGGGTAAGGACTCAGCCTATATGGAGCACACAGTCTACCAGGTAAGCTACCATGTACCCCAGGTGTACCTTTTTTAACTCCTGACCTTACAGCCCATTTGGCTGCAAGTTACTTTGATAAACAAAACAGGAAATGAGGTTAAAGCCTCATTTCAGGGGGGGGGGGAGGTGGTGTATCTACACAGTTTTAGGAGCTGGCCATTTGTCTGGGTTTTTCAGGTTGGGTAGTTTTTGTGTAACCCAGCTGCTGGGCTAGTCAGTGAGCTTTAACTAACGTTATCTGAGAGCCATACCCCAGGTGTTAAATGAAATGTTACTGAAATCACAATTCGGAACATGACACTGGAGACTTCTCATGAAGTTTTGTTTTGTTAGCAGACACGCTTCCATTGTGATTTTGAAGTTTATTTCTGATGAGCTCATTACCAAAATGATTGCAGTTTGGGCTGGTATAGTAAACCTAAATAACCCTGGTTAACGTGAAAAAAAATACCTTGTTTCAGTTGCACTCTGGGGTTTGGGACACCTCCAGTGGCTCACCTACTTTTATTTAACATTAGTAATCAGTAATTGACAGTATGGGCCTCTACAACCTATTTTCCTGTTGTGTTTGAACGGCAGATGCTTGTTAGCTGTGTGTTAACTGACTTTCATATTCATCAGAACCTCACTTATATAGAGAGACTATGATTTATGCATGAATGATGTCCAATGACAATAACTTTTTAAAGCTATTATACAAGGGCCTTTTAATTTCAGAGAGAGAGAACAGAGTGTGCAGAAAGCAGCATAGTGTGCACAAAGTGGCCTGGTTTGATATTAATGGAAGACTAAGCATCGCATCCATCGGGCCAGCCAGCCAAAAGCCTCTCTACTCATTTCCTGCCAGTTTCCTCTCTCTTCTCTCCAGAGATCCACATCAGCTTTGAACCAGTAGGTGGCACTAAGTCCCTTCCCAGCTCCAGCCGCAAAATCAAAAGTACGAGTAAAGGGCAGTTCACTTAATACAAACCATGCTTCTCTCTCTGATAGACTGATTTCATGCTGTCAGTTTCAGGCTGTGCTGACCAGCTGATCCGCTGATCCCCAGTCTGCTTGCTGAGACAAAATGAAAGCACAGAAATACTGTAATGATGCTGCTGTCTGTTTTTTTTTCTGCTGCTGTGTATAACACTTTGCTAATGTGATGATCATGTGATAAAATGATGTTGCTCTCACACAGTCAGAGCCCTGAATAAGCCCACACCACCGGATGACAGGTTCACAGAGACACCCACTGAAACCACATTTATAAACTGATGAGCTTTCAGGGACTGAAAGACCCTCAAGGCTTGACTTAAGAATGTTAGCTGTAATTTATCTAAAGCACTGAATTCAGAAGCTCTATAAAATTAATTATACGCACATGGATATTAGCTGCAGTGTGCATAGTTGTTCCAGGTCTTCCATGTTTGTCCATCCATTTGCAGGTAAAAACGAGAATGGCAGCAGCTGAGTAAATTCACAGTTTTTATGGCCAATTGTAAAAGGTCAACCCTAAAGCAATCATCGTGAATAAAAGGACAGCTATCGGCTGGAACAGAACTTTAAAAACGTATGACGTGCTACATAGTCAGGCTACAAAACACACCACTCTTTTCTAACTGAAGCATCAGTTTATGTGTAAGAGCTAGATCAATATAAATCTATAATCCAGACCTCATTAATTACAGATATAACCTTTTTTTCCCCACATGACTGGGTATGGGTTAGCATTAATGTTGTATAGGTTTATAGTGGCTTATGTATTGCCAGGAGTACAAAGAATAGAATATATAAACATGTCATCATGTTGACTGAAGGCTTTAATTACTATAGGGTTTGGCTTCAGAATGTAAACGATTTTTATTGTACAAACTGCAACATAGTAAAAAGAAGTCAAAATGCCAAATGCTTGTCAGCTGAAAGCTTTGTCTGCTGTCTCTGAAGTATTTCCTTTATTATTGTATCCTTTGACTTGTCTCTCAAAGGGAAAAGTTAGATTCAAGTGACATTGGCTGGCTGTACAGATCATTGGGCACTGGGCCTATATGACCCCACATAACCACCACCCACACACACCTACTCACTTTATTTCTAGGCTCTGTGATGAGCCAGAAACATAAAAAGTCACCTGAAAACCACAGCTAGGTAAAATAGGTTAAAAAATNNTTACCAATCAGTTGTAAAGATCAGGAATCTGTCACCACTGTTCATTCCACAACATCCGACATGCAGGGTGCTTTAAATAAACAAAACCGGCCTTCATGTGAAAAATTGCTGCTCGGCCATGATGAGGTGCATCCTTCCACACCGATGTATCGGAACAGCAGCGGTCATGTCTGCGGGCTGTCTGTCTGCTCCATGTTGGGAGAGCAAGCAAACAGGCACATGATCTAATGGTTGAGAAAGCCTGAATCTCTTTTATCACCTTTGTAAGAAAATAGAAATTGCTACATTGTCTTATCTATTGTGTTTGTCCTGAATGTGCAATGTCAATAATAATAATAAATCAGGGTGGGGTTGTTCACCAGCTGTCACTGTCAGTTGATCTCAACCTAGTGATACTGTGCTGTCCTACCATATTTCACTGTGTGTCTTCCTGAAGTTAACAAACTAAACAAAAGTATTTTCTCCCCTACTTTTCTTCAAGTGAAATTAAACAATGTTGTTACATTAATAATTAACTGCATTTGTTTGAGTCTGATCTTTGTACTATACTATACGATTCGCTGCATGACATGTAGGTAATATAGGAATCCTTAAGCCACAGTTGTACTCAGCATGAATTGCTCTAGGCCTCAGTTAAGTGCTTTAAATGTATTTAAAAAGTATTGCGAATCATTACAAAGTAAAGAGTTACAAAGACATTTAAATCTTGCCTTGAGCAAACTGAACGTCACTGCCCTGTAAATCAAGTGGTGAATTTACGGATATCTCGCAGTCAATCGACTCGAAAACACCCAGAGACACAAACAAACTTACGCACAAAAGAACAAAGCTATTCAAAATCCAAGGGTATGAGTGGATGTACAAACTGACTCACAGATGGCCATATTCAGAGAAAAAGAAAATAAAATCCATTCAGTGCTTTCCTTTAGCCCTGATCTATTTAACAAACAAAAACAGATCAAACTATTAAGATGCTAATGCTGTCAAGTTTGGCACTTGTCATCTCACACCCATAAATAAATTCATGTTGAATTAGATCAGCACAGCCACATTTTGAAGTGCCCACTGGATATTGGAACATTTCTGGTGGCCAGTTTTTCACACCAAGTGGAGCTGCAATGAAAATTGGCAGATACGTTCTACTCTAAATCAGTTTTACAGCTGCTCAGTTCCAGTCTCTCCTGTAACTACCAGATTCACTGATTACTGTGCTTAACTGAAAAGAGGTTTAATGAAAAACACATGATGAGGGTGGTTAGATAAATGGCTCCCCCTTGCAAATATTTTCCAACCCACTCTCTACCCCAGTATTAACAACTCACTTTCAGTCTCTGCCTCTGTTCCTCGCTCTCTCTGGATCAATACAGTGGCTTTTCAACTGATTACAATGACTTCCCAGGAAAGCTAATAGACTCATAGACATGGTCCCCGGAGTTCAAAGGGCGCACATCTACTTAAGTCTTGTAAATGGAAAATTGTGACCTGCTAACAGGAGTACAACAATTTTGTATTCTGAAATATTGAAGCACTTCTGGCAAGTCATACATGTACACTCACACTTATCCTATGTTATTTCTGTGTGGCCTCATTAAAGGAGGGGTATGCAATTGTAGGTATCCGATTCTATTCCAACACACCCAAATTCAGCAAATATCTCCTCACAGTCTGCTGGCTGTCCGGTGTTTGCACACAGCCCTGGCTCTAGTTTGCCATGATAAGCTGTTGTTATGTCATGTATAGTAGCTGGAAAGTTGTGTATCGCTGTCTAGAGCTGGTGTGCTGGCTCTGGGAAACCATGTCATCCTCTCTGCAGGTTAGCTTCACAGCAGCAACTGTTTGCTAAGCCAAAACCTAGTAAACGGTGGTTACATTACTTGCTGTGTCGCCGTTCGCTCTATATCATGGTATCTGTCATGTATATACTGGTATTATTAATGGTATTATTTAACCATGGGAAATGTTTACAACTTGACTTAGTTGGGTTCATATAATCTGCTTATTTTTCTGCATAATATCTGAGTTAAATGAGTCATGAAGTAGCTGGGTGGAATAAAAATAACAGCAGATCTGACAAAGTGATTCTAGGAAGCAGAACAAATATCATACCGCTTATTTTATCTGCAGTGATGCCATTATTCAGGTGAAATCCAAGCTCCAGAAAGGAAAAAATTACTTTAATTAGGATTATTGCAGATCGCTGTCAGGGTATTTGGTTTTGATTGTTGGTACAATAGGTCATATTCATATCCAACAAAATGGAGATTATTTATGGTAATGTGCAGCATACATTGCACAGGGAACTGTATAAATGATATAATAAAAAGATCACACATCCACTTAATACAGCCATGCTCCCGTATTGATCTTAATGGGGCTGCAGGAACACTTATGACTCGGAGACTATTGGGACAGCTTCATCCATACTACAGGAAAACTCATTTGCAAATATTCAATATCCACTCACCACTGAGGAAGTGGGGTCCACATTGAGTTGCAAATGATCTATGTTTGATTAGCATGAGGAGTAGGAAAAACATCCCACAGCCTTTGGTCACCACGTGTTGTTTTGTCCAGAAAGAATAGCCACTGCCATATTATTCTCGTCGGTCTGTCTCTGTCAACGTTTGTCGTTGCTTTCATCTCGTGCCTCCGACCCACTTATAAAAGCTGTCACAGCTCAGTTGCTAGGTTGTTAAATTGTGTCAGGGTTGGAGATTAGAGACGGATACAATAAGTGGCAGACACAATTAAGGCTTTGTTTGGGCTCTTAAACAAGAAAATTACACTGTCAGTCAACTTACCCTTTCACTCAAATGAAACAAACACTTATCCGTTTCCTGAAACAAATATCACACAGCAGGCTATTGTTGGATGACATCTGTAATTTGACCACCGTCCCTACACATACACACCCATCCCCTTCCTACCTGGGCCACTGCTTGGTCTGACTTCGACTGAGTGATGATTAATCTTTGTGGGAGGGCAGCATTAAGAGTTATAAAGCTAATTCCATGGCTCCATCTATTGATTTAAACCCTGACCCATCTCTACCTGCTCTACACTTACTGATAATCATGTCTAACCATTTTTGGCCTTTGTTAAAACATATAGTGCATGCTTGATTATAGCATGAGGCTGGAAAAAGAGGAGGAGGAGGAGGAGGAGGGAGTTGGATTTCTCTGTCAGTTCAGAGTCCAGCGCCTCATCAATCTCTTTTTCTCTCTTTGTGCTTCCATTCATGAAGATGCGTCGGGAATTCTGAGTCATTTAGCAGTCTACACTGTCATGCTTACCCTTGTTTACGGTAACACTCTGGCTCATACTATTGAGTCTATGGCTTTGCATGTCTGCGCATACGACATGTGTGTGTGCTTCCGACTGTGTGTATGAGACTGAGAAATGGGGCTAGCTGAGACTGGACAAAACAACGCTAGAGGGTAACACAATGTCACAGTGCAGAGTTCCCATCTTGCAGTACACAGACTGTTCTTCTGACAGGCTGGGATATATTTTGGATTTGTCCTCAGAAAGCTCTCGTAAGGGACGAGTGTCATTATCAGAGAGGCAAGTAGATCAGGGAGAAAGAGACAATGCAGGTAAGGTTATCTCTCAGGGACATACTGAGGAGTGACGGTAGAAAGGGAGAGGGGTCCACTTTTTTTGAGGAATGACTGACAAGGTTTGTGACCTTGCTGCAGGAATAATTCAGACAAGGTATACAGGCACAGAAAAGCTTAATTAAATAGCGTCAAAGGTGGCGTTTGATCAAGTGACAGTTAATCTGGTTGTTGAATTTAGTAATGAAAGGCTTGGCTGATAGCAGAAAATGAATTAATTGTAATTAAAATGTTTATTTTCAGTTTATTTACAGTTTCTGGTGTTTTTTTTCCCCCTAACCACCTGTTTCGTCTTCCTTCATATTGCATAACTGTTCCATGGCTAACACAAAGTGCTGAGGCAGAGCATTTGAATCAAGAATTACTCAGGTTCCTCCAGTAATCTTAATAAATGAAGAAAAACATCTTTAAAAAGTAAACAATGGAGGCAAAAAACATTTATTAAATTACTCAAAACTGAAAAAATACTATTATTTAGTCTTAAATCGTTTTCCGGGGTATAATAAGCAAAAAGCAAGGATAGACCATGCTGTCAGGTCACTAGTTCGTAACATGGCAACAGATAGATAATATTCACATTAATACATATGGGAACTTAAAGTTATTAATGCACCCAAGTTACATGTTTTAAAATGCCCTTATGAACACAAACAAAGCCGAGGCAAAGGGACTGGGCATAAACCTCAGCATCCAGGCCACCATCACACGTTATTAAACAAAAATTCAATCTAAATTTGCTGCTCACATTTGCACTTGTCTACAGGGGAAACCACTCGCATCCTCCATCACAGGTTGTTCAAGGATTTCCACGGCAGAGAAACAGGCGCACTCAGCTGTGTGGGAGGCATCGACCAGGCACTACAAAACACTTAATCACAATGTGAGAGCTTAAACCCATCAACATCTCCAAATGGTGTCAGTCATACTTTCGCCAATGCGAAAATGTTTTTTTTTTTTTCAACTTCACGACGCCTTCGAGGTCAACATCAATCATGTGCTTGTCAGTGTGCGTTACAACCGAAGGTCCCCTGGGGTGTAATGAATCCAAATTTAAGCTGCCATCAGGACACATCCGGAGCGATGCGACAGGCTGTTTCCAAGTGGCCATGATGCTGTTCTCACAACACAACTCCGACAACAGCCCCAAGTAAGGCGCCTCTTCCTCCAGGACATCCAAAGCTGGCTCATTTCACTGTATTATCAAAAGAGAGCAATAACTAAAATCCTCGCAAAGTTACAGTATCTGATATGCAACATGTACTGAGATCTGTAACCTATATTTCATGGATGAGCTATTCTTTCAGAAAGGTAAACAAAGTGTTTCGCCTTTCCAGACGAAATCAAGCAACATCCAATGTAACACTAAATGTATGACCAATTATTACCCAATGTTTATTCAGATAATGCAGTATTTGAAAACTTGAGCAACACTAACTCAGTGGTGTAAAATGACGAAGCACTTGTCTAGGTCATGTTCGTCCAAAAACAGGTGGATCATCTCTAAACATTACCACTCACCATGTTTGAAAGAAAGTACCACGAATGGAAATAACTACCCCACGTTTTACATCTGATATATTTAGCATTAGCTATGCCAGCATATGGTCTCTGTGACACAAAAACCTACTTCCCTAGTTCATGAGTTGTAAATATTTTAAAGCACTCCATATGAGCAGAGGAGAAGGAAGAAATAAGACCTGACTGAGAACAGGTTTTTAGAGTAACAGCGCAAAATGTGGAGAATGAGATTTTTTTTTATCCGATAGCCTAAAACACTTCTTTTTCATTTAAAGAGAGGTGGAAAATACACTGCAAACACTCAGAAACCAAATGCTTTAAAACATGGAGACAAAGATAAAGACTAAACTAACTGGAGATAATAAAGAAAGGTTACTACAAGGATCCCACTGATGTCTATTCATATTCAAGTAGGCAACTAGGCAGGGATGCTTCCCTACAAGCTGTCTTATTACAACCACAATTCAATACCATGGACAGCTACACTACAAGTCACAAAATATAGGAAAGCAAGCCCATGAATGAGTGCAGCACAGAAGCACAATGCTAGTCAAAGAAATAATGGCAAAGCTTTACTCACATTAAATAATGTCGATGTGGAATCGTCTCAGGGTGATCATTGCAGCACTTCCAGGGCCTCTCTCAAAGGGTCTGGGCACGGAGCCTGGCCTCTCGATGGGTGGTGATAAACATGTCCATAGTAAACGCATTTTCACAGCCACACATTGAGTGAAGCTACAAAAGTAATGGCGGGTGAAATACTATGTATGCAACAAATGCCTGGACTTTCTAACCAGTGTCTGCTTTTGTAAAGTATTAAGCAGTCACAGACGCCTTTTTTTCGCTTTCGGTTTGAAGTCCCAACCATAAACTGTCAACAATGGTCCAGACAGGAGTTCCAGTGGGGACGGTATGCTGACAATTAGCCGCTAAAACAAGCTTCATTCACCTGTGAACTCCGCCAACTCCCTCGCTCTTTTGGACCCGAATATTTCTTGGTTGTAGCTGGACTCGGTTCCGGCGGTGTAAACGAAGTCATGGGTAAAAATGTTCGAATGTAAATTTTTGCTGCTAGTTAATTAAGCTAATTAATGCAGGGACCTACTTCTTGACAGCGGTTGGCTCACCTCCCAGCCCTCGCGTTTAACAGCTGGACCATAAGGGACCATCAATAAATGACTGCCTGAATGACACAATACCGCAATATATTCATGCTAACTTGCTTAACTTAAACTGAAATTCTATTTAAAGCATTGGTCTAATGTCGCACACTTATTTTGATTGTATAATCCTTTATTTGATGTTAATATTTTAATAAAAAATAAAGTGACTCAAAATCAATACCTATTACATTGACCAAATATGACCATTTTATAGAAGTATCTTTTTCTATTCTAGAAGAAAAAACATGTCAATAACTTCCCAGTAATGTGACCCAATGACTTAAATCAATACCATTAGGCTATTTGTTATTTATTTATTTATTTTCAAGGGGTTTGTCTCAAAGATATCGACTGATCTTGATTACCCCTTTACTTGCAGCAAATCACTTAAATTTGGAAAGCGATTCTTTAGATTTTAGGTGTTTCTACCCTAATAAATAACATGCCAGGATGCAACGTCTTCCAGTGTACAGCAAATTGAAAATGGATTGATTCAGAGTGAAACTGGGGATTGTTTGCTTAACAGGCTGATAAAGTAACATGTTTAGTTAATGAGGTCAAACTCATTTGAGCTGCAGAAGCCTAAAATAAGAAAAACAGCCTAAGGGAAAGTAGAAACCTGTATCGCACTAAACAAGGTAGGCTGTGTGGCAATAAATAGATGCAAGTACAGCTCCAGTTGGCTTACTTTTCTAAAATCCATGCCACAGAGAAGGCAGTCGTGCAGCAGTCAGAAGGCGATTTTTAGGAAAAGTTATTTTTCCAGTTATTTAAATTGATTCCCCATTCAGTTAACATGGGGTTCTAGATATTATAGATAGAGAATGCATGTGTATTATCTCATTGGAATTCAAATGCTGTATAATTCTTTGTTATTGCAAGTTCAGAGTAAAGTATCTACATTAAAAATAAAGCTGCCCCAAGTCAATATTGTGTTTAAAGTAATGTACCTGACACAAGCATCCAGCAGGTCAGTCAGGTAATGTTAGAAAGGCAACTATGCCCAAGACTGAAGGTTAGAGAGCTAACCACACCAGAGAAGGACAGAAGAGTGGGAAATCGAGTAAGTTTAGCTCCACTGGCACAAGCAGTGGAGACAATCTGGTCCATAGACATATAGTTGTTGGGGAGAGGAGTTATAGTGAGGGGGCTGCCACATAGTCAGACACCAGTTAGGGGTTCAGTGCCTTGCTCAAGGGTTTTCCAGGTGCCAGTCGACACACACAGTCTACCGACCGGACTTGAACCAGCTCTGTCCCCACACACTGACCTAATGCCATCTTATTAGCCTAAAAATAGAGGAAGAGAACAAGAAGGGATAAATCCTAAATGTGACATTTACAATTACAGAGACAGAATGAGGTAGAACATGATGAATACAGTGCCATAACTCATCTCTCTCATGTGCAAAGGGGACTGAAATTTAACATCAGGAAGACGATTCTTACCATTTAGAAAATAAAAACTAAAAAACACAAATATTAAATCTAACTGCCCTGCACTGCAAGTAGCAAAAGGGAAATGTGCTTATTTCTTCCCTGCATTGAGTCAATAATGAAATTACTTCCAGAACTTGGCATTAATCCCTTCTATTACTTACTATCCAAATCAAAATGTGAAAAGGCATTTTGCTTGTGATGTGCATATATTTTTATTTCATTTAAGAAATTGTGGCTTGAAGCTTTATGCTCCCATTTTAGTAATGAGAAGTTGTATACACCCACCTAATGCTGGATTTGTGGATGACTGTAAAGGTGAGTGACTGAGTTATACACCCTGTTGGGTTAGGAAAGTGTTTAGGCAGCACATGCTGAAACTGCATCATCAATATGCACATGCAAATAAATGCAACCAATGTGCATGCACAAAAATGCACGTGCAAAAGAGACATTAGCTTGATTATCTGATTTATTTGTCCTCTAAAGCTGGACTTCCCCTCAAGTAGGCCTATTAATAAAGCATGTCTAATTTCATCTCACCTGCTCTAATCTCTGCTCTTTTCACTTCTTCTCCTCTAATCTTAATATTCTCTCATCTTATTATTTGACCTCATCTCATCCCCTCATCACCTCTCATTACCTCTAACCCTGTCTGATCTGTCTTCATCCCCTTTATTTCCTCTCACCACGCATCATCTCATGCCATCTTTTCTTATTTATTTTTCTTATAATCTCATTACATAATAGATTAAGATACATACTGTACTTATTTACATCTGTGACTATACCTGCATATACTCAAAGTAACAACAAATGACTAACATAGAAGATGAGAAGATGAAGCTGTCACTGTAAGTAGTGTTTACCACTGCTCTGCCCATTCCAGCTATGTGGAAAATCTGACAAATAAACAACAGAAGCTTGGATAAACATGGTAACAACAGGACGTAACTAATGGCTCACGCTGAATGCAACAACTTTATCTGGCAAAGTGAGATCTCTGTGTATTACGTAACTGACCTGGTAAGTGCTGTGATGAAGCTGCAAGATCAATTTCATTGAAGTCATAAATACTTGCTTTCCTTTACTTCTTCTGCTGAGTACACTGCACTTCTCCTAGACATTTAATGCATAAGAGATCTTTGGCCCCAACTTCAGTGGGGAGAAGTATACTTATATGCTAAATCACATTTAGACAGCGATCTGGATGGTGCTCAGGAGCAGCAGCCCTGAACACTTTAAGGGTGGTGAAATGAAAAGCTTTGCATTAACTGCTGACACTGATACAGAATGCACTTATGAGCATGCTGTATCTTCAATGTTATTTCTGTAGACAGTACTATTAAATATCAGAACAGTCTGTCTGAAATGGCATGACCTACTGCAGGACTAGTGAATTGGACTACTAAGGAACAAGGCGTGGGTTCAGACATGACCTTAAAGACATATTACTTAGTTATTACTCTCATCAGAGTACTTTTTGGGCTGTCATTTGTCATTTTTTTGAATGTATCCCTCACCATATCTTACTCTAGCTGACATATCCCTTTGATTTCTCCTCGGGCACTCTGACTCAGCATGTTGAGTTGTGTGGAAATATAATTGCCATCAATCTCCAACACTGCTGGTGGTGTGCCTGCAAACCATTTGCCAATTGGCCACTTTTCATAAAAAGGGAATATATGATGATAAACCATTGGGCATGCATGGGCCTGTTGCAGCCTCTGTCTAGAGGCAAGGACACTGTGACAGATGGACTGTGAAGCTAGGGGACAATCCCTGGACTGGAAGAAAAGGATCTGAGCAGGCAGAAGGGAGGTTGTTACTGACATCAGAGCATGTAGTCTGTAGAAATCCTATCAGGGGGTCTCTAATTGAAATAAACAGGATATAGTGACTGTGGTGGTAACATGCTACCAAACCAAGCAGTGATATAAGCTTGTTATATGTGATGATCACATAGGCCTGTACTGGCATTGGTGGTAGTCCTCAGGCACATACAGTCCTACAAGCTACAGGACAGAGTAAAGAAAGCACTGGACTGGCAAATCGATGAGCGCATCACATGATTCAAGCAGTGAGCACGTCGCACCACCACCATCATGAAACTTCATTTATTTTCCAGGACGTAGTAGTCCAGCACGCTTCCTTCAGAGTACAAATTTGTGCAAAAGCTTTACTTGGTAGTAATATGAATTTGATCAGATGCGTGTTTTGCCACATGCTCTTTACTCACAGAATCACTTGCGTTTTTACGCAGCTGCTCCTCCTCTCCCCTCACGTTGACCGCGGCCGGGTCTACCACCAGTTTCTCGAAACACGCCGAGCCGAGAGAGGAGCTCTTCTGCTGGTACGTGATCAGTTGGGATACGGCGAGTTTTGGGCTTCCGTGCGCGGTCAGCTCGGGTTTGCTCCCCGTGGCTCCAGAAGCTGCGCCAAGGGGCTGTAGCAGAGGCTGCCCGTCGCTGCTGGTGCCGGGGACCGCGTCGCTTCCAAGGGGCTTCTCTCCTTCAAAAGGCGCCGGGGTCGAGCACAGATTCGGCTGTGACGACGAAAACACCCGGTCCAACTGTTTCTTTTTTCTCTTAAACATCCATAACCCCGATTCCTTTTTGCTGCCCTCCGCGCCCCCGGCACCCCGACGCTCCGATCCCAGTTTAGGACTCAGCCAAGGCTTGGTTTTCTCCTGGAAATTCTTCCACATCCTTCGCTGGTAGGACAGAGACTCCTGTCCCTTGGCGGTGCCCTCATCCTTAGGTGATTTTTGCTCCATGGTGCCTGTGCAGCAGCCAGCCAGCCTGAGCACACTCTGAATAGTGGAAGGATGTCACAGTTGGGCTGCTGCGGCTCGGGAGCACTTCCACTGATGATCAATTTAGAGCGCCAAGAAGTAGACGCACAGTGTGATGATGAAAGGGGTGTTAGTCTCCCAACGAACCTGGTAGAATGCCTATGCAGGCAGCACAGTAAATTTTATGTCACACACTGTGCAGCACGCTTGTTTGACGGCAAGCAATATCCTCATCGACTGAAGATTTATGTCACCTCAGTGGTGAAGTTGGAGCTCAAGCAATCACTTCTGCAAGATCACATAAAAATGCTTGGTAAATGCTGCGCTTGGTTGTTGGCGTCCCTGCTCTGTCCACTGTGCTTTACCAACGTATAGTCAAACTTCCCCATTAATTGTTATATTCAAATGAAGGACGAAGGCTGCACCGCGCCTCCCTCTGGCCAACCATGTCACTTGACTGGATAATCTGTATGCTGGTGATTGCATAACGCAATCACCCCAATGCCTTTCGGAGATGTGTATAATTCAGCAGTGGATCTCCCCCATATGAGTTTAATCTTTTTGTAGTATAATATTTGTTGTTTGTTCATGGTGATTTACAGCTACAAGATTGGCTCTTATAATATGGTGACCTTAGTAAATCCAGAGCTGACTGAAACCTTAGAGGATTTGAAGCCTGGTTCTCTTCTGTGTCATGTGGATGTCCCTGCACTGTAGGCAGGTCTGGATATGTTCTCCCCATCAAATGGGTCAGGCTTCAGTGAATGTTATCACCCACATGCAGCAGCGAGCAGGCAGCGCTGAGCAGCCTCTTCTCTTTTTAGATGCTGAGCGGAGTGTATAATAACTCATTAGGTCTTCCCCTCTGGCCCTTGTTTCGGTGCTGGCCTGTTCCGTCCCCCTGGTGAACACTGTTCCCACTTCCACATAAACAAACACACAGACACAATAATTACAAGAATTAATATCCCTCTCCATCTAACTCTCTGTAGTGCACATGTACACACACGGGAGAGGTCACAGAATGACCTTTTATCTGCAAACAGGGCTGATTAAATTTTACTTTGAGGGAGTAAATTACAATGGTGAATGTTATAACCTTGTATGGTGCTTGCATGGACATTCATTCATGCAAGATACGGTGATATGACCTTGCTCTGTCTGCACTCTGTTTCAAGCTCTTAGCCTTCACCCTCTAATAATGAGAAAATAATAATCAGCCTTCAATGGTGTGTGGTGAGTAATAGCAACATTGACCTCTTTAGAAGCATCAAGGTTTTTTTGTTAGGCTATAGGTACGTCTATGAGTAATGGATGCATATCAAACATTGGACGAGAAGCCAATAACGAGTTATGTTGTAGCTCAGGATCACTTTGCTTGATATCTTATCCATCTTACAAAATTAAACACTTTAATTACAACCAGGAGGGCACTGGCAGCAACAACTGCCCCGAACCCTTCTTTCAGTTAAGTAGATGGAGATATGAGCATGTGAGCCAAACAATTCCTTTCAGCTACCATCGGCTTTTCTATTGGGCTAGTGGAGATAACTGATGAGTCTGCAGTGCGCAGGCCTTTCCTCTTAATGATCCTGGTCCTGTTGACGCGACACTAATTCACAGTGTGTGTGGCTATGCACGCACACACCTACAAACAGACACTTAAAAACTCATAATCATATTTTTTTATTTACTGCAATTTCACATAATTCAGTTTTTTTTTCTTATGATGTATGATAATGTGGGTTAGTTCTTGGTTAAATGAAACATTATATGGCCGTTTTCACTCTAGGTGGTGAATCATGCCACTTACAATTCATTCGGTCAGACAAAAGCTGAATGTTCAGTGGATAGCGAGTTATATTGTGTGAAATGAAATAGCAGAGGGATGGGATACGAAGCTGATGCTTTTAATAATTTGGCCAATATTTCTTTACTGCCGGTGCCAAGTTCAAATAATGACATATTCTGTTTTCCAGCCTCAGCCAGCTTCAGCCGCACCTTCCTGATCTGACCTCTTAGTACTGTTCAATGAAGTAATTATAGCCTAATGCTTGACTCACACACCTATAGAATAGTTTTTAAGGGTTTCTATTAATCTTTTTCACCTTGAAATGTTACTAATGCGTCTGAGATTTAGTTTATCTAAGTGACAGCATTGCTACTCTCTGTACAGCAGGATAGAACAAATTCAACTGTTTGTGGGCAAAATGTTTTGGTTTGTTCTAGTTTGTTACTGATTTGAATGTGGATTACAAATATTTACACAAAAGTTTCAATCAAATGCTGATATGCTACTTAATCAGTAACTTAAGTTTGTGAACTGTAATTAGCCACATTCAGCCACATTAGGACTACCCCAGGAGGGTGTGATTCTTGTAAGAAGAAGAAGAAAGAAGATATACTTTATTGATTCCCTACAGGGAAATTTTTATACACACACACACCACAGCAGGCTGAAATGCACAGCTTCGAGCACATTGTGGATCATGCAAAGGGGAGAGGATGTGTGGAGTGGATGGGGGCTTGCCGCGGTTTTGTGACGCGTTACCAGCGCCTCATGAGCAGGTTTCGGGGTTAGGTTGCCTTGCTCAAGGGCACCTCGGCAGTGCACAGGAGGTGAAACTGGCACCTCTCCAGCTACCAGTCCACACTCCATATTTTGTAGTCTGTGGAACTTGAACCGGCGACCCTCCGGTTCCCAAGCCAAGTTCCTACAGACTGAGCTACAAATGTGAAAAATAGCCCCTTAATTAATGAAAAATCTAAACCATTAATGCCTGACTTATGATTACATAACATTACATTACAAAACTGATTTTAAATTTCTATATCAATAAAGTCATCATCCATCCAGGTCAGAACAACTAAAAGAACTAACTTAAAGGCTGCTGGACTTTTTAGTTGCCTTTTGCAAACAAGTGCAGCTGCCTTTTGACTTTGGTGCGTTTTGAAAGCTATTGCCTTGAGAATTTGCTGTTTGAGAACTGGTCAGTTAGTCAGCATTCATTTCAAGAGTTTAACTAAAAGTAACGTTCACACTTGGTTTGCTGAATTAAGCTGCTTACCTAAGAAAACAGTGCCTCATTCTCACATTACTGTGTGGACAAATTCACACTAGCAGGCTGGCACACCCTACTCAGGGAAGCCACAGTTACCAAGTGACAACACAAACAGATGAACTCAAGAGTAAGCTAAAGGAAAGGAGACAGGCCTGTGAGTATTCTCAAATGTAAAAAATGAGAATTACTGCTTAATATATTGTTTAAAAAAGAGAACATTTTATATTGCATTATATGGGTCTTGTTATGCTTGGAACAGACTATTAAACATTTGTTCTGTTGATTTTGACAATAAAAATGTAACATTTAGCAGTAGTTTAGAAACACATTTGAGTAAACTACTGTGTAGCAAACCAATATACTGTATGTAATATGTTTTTTCCTTTTAGAGAAGAAGAATGTCGCACGAGTCAAAGTTACAGCCCTATCAGAATCACACCAGGTACATTTTCCTATTAAATTACTGTATTTTATATTTATATTTATTTTAACCATCAAAAACAATTACAATTCAGTTATAAAATCAATCTGAGTCAGAGAGGTAGATACATTTTATTTTGCTCCACTGATGGGATGGAAATATGGTTGGGAACCTCCAGCGACCTTTCTTACAATGCTTTGAATCACAATGATGAAATTAATCCCTAATCCGCAGTAACATTAGGCAGGGTGACGCAGCATGCACAGGGACATGAAGTGAATAAGAGATCTGGCTTGAGAATGACCTTAGGGTATGAAAACCAAGGCACATCTTCTCATTCTGGGTGGATGAATGCTTTATTGAATTATAGTGTTAAAGTATTTTATTTCTTTTCTATTTTTTAATGTGTATTCCTGTGCCTTCAGTGCTAGAAAATATATATTTTTTTACTTTTCATGTTTTCTTTTTCATCCTCAATTACTAAAAATCAATAACAATGAGCTTCCAAAATTGTATGACTCAAAACTAGTTTTTCTGTTTGCTTCCTGATTAAGGCCTGATGCCTCAAAGGGTTGTCTGAGCAGTCAGGAGAAAACACTGGCTGTGCTGCTGGAGCAGGCTTTCAGGATCAAAGAGGAGGTGGCAGCAGGTCTGCAGTCCACGCAGGGGTCTATCCAGGTGGAGGCACTTTCCCGCAAACTGCTGGAGAATCACATACTGACCATCACACGCATTGTCAAGCAGCTTAGCATGGACATACAGGTATACAGAGGTAGAGGTTAGAAGGGAGGGTGTTGTAATGCAAATATACTAATGCACTGTTGCCAAGCCTTGTTTTTTTGTCAAAATATCTTCAATGTCTCATTATGTGTATAAAGTCATTGTGTATCTGTGTGGATTCCTGTCTAGTCTTCTTTTCAGGATCATTATTTTATCTGCTTTCCCCTCTTCTACTCATCTGTTTTGATGTGCAGCACACACCCAGACGCACACACACACACACACACACACACACACACACTCATGCCCACAACCTCACAGCTGATTTGATTACACCTGATAGAATGGTGCAGCGCCTGAGCAAAGCCTGCCTGACTCCTCTTCATTGTCAGCTTCTGGACAGTTTGTCTGCATAAGCAAAAGAACAAATGATGTACACACAATGGTTAGATAAATACTGCCAGGTTATGCACCAACCTCTGAGACACAGCAGCTGGAAGAATTAACTGGAGTGCATTGAAAATGAAAGTCAAGTGTTTGGAGTCATCTTTGACTGAGCAGAACATCTAGTCACACTTTGATAACTGCCTTATAGAAAGCGCACAAAAATGAAACACATTACTTCATTAGTGCATACCAAACAGGCAATTAACATGATTAGAGGCTGTCATTATCTGAAATATTACATGAATGCCTAAGAGCTCATTAATTCTGCATATGAAGAAATAATAAGCTAAGCCGTGAAGTGAATATGCTGCTAAATCAAATGAGAGGAACATCACACAGTCACTGTTTGCTCCCATGATAAGCCAGAGGGTCGTCTCTTTAATGACATACACTGCACTCATGTGAACGGACTATCCTTTTGGTTGATCGTTCATGCATTTCTGGCAGTTTTAAGTTATTTTTCTCAGAAAAGGACATTATGGCAGTTTTGCTCACAATGGTTATTTTGAAAGCAGAAAATGAATCATATACATCCTTTGTTTTTTGCCAGTTCCAAACAAACTATTTTATAAATGCTTTATTTGTATTTCTGCATCTACATCTTATTTCACATGGACTTGCTAAGAAGAAACCACCATCCATTTAACATAAAACACACAAATATGCTATTTTTGTTCTGAACAGGCCCTGGAGAGACTGATCGTCCAGCGGGACTCCATCACATCCGGAACCTCAAAGGCTGTTCAAAGCCTGGACCAGAAGAACATGGCTGGCATTGGAGACCTGAGAGGAAGAGTAGCCAGGTACGCACACTAAGCTTGGGTGAAATATAATAATGTATCCAAACACTGAGGTACAAACTATACAGAGTGTTAGCAAATAAAGCTAGCTGCCAGCAGGTTAAAACTTTCATTTCTTATTTGGAAGAATTGTTCAGTTATTTAGGCCCATGTCTGATGCACAAGTGTTTTGACTGATTAACTTTCCTTGCTGGTATACTTGTTTTTCTCTCCCTCTAATGAAGTGAAATTGCATAGCCTTCGTGCTGTCTGGCTGCGTTTCACAGTCTCTCAACTTCCAATCCATCGTGGCATCATCTCTTGACATCCTCACAGACACAGACACATGCACACATTCATTATTTTGTTGTGAAGTTTCTAGGTTTCGAACACACTCTAGATGCTGTTTAGCACTCGCTCATTATTTTGTGTCAATGCAGATTGTGCTAGATTGGTTTGTTAAAGAGAGGCTGTCATCTTAGTGCTCCGCTTAACAGGACTTGCAATAGGATTGGATCTTTAGCTGTGTTGCAACCAAGGCTCTTTTGAACATGTCTGGAATTCATCTGTCAATACATCTGAGATAATGTGATTTCACAACAGGCAGTACATCAAAGATGTAGTGTTATTTTGTTTCACAGCAGTCCTGCATCCTGCATGGCGCTCAAGAGGTCAGAGAAGATAGAGAGAAGAGAAGATATTGCCTATTACTCAACAAACAGCTGATTTATGGTTCAATAAAAGCTGTAGAAAAACCTCACCTACTCAGTCTAATGACCTCTTGTATATTAGTCATAAATTATCAGGTAAGTTAAGGGCCAGTTGTTTTTGATACGCCGTATTGTTCTGTTCAGCCCTTTATGGAAGCGCTGTCGTGGTCTATAGGGAAATAACACAAATGTCACACTGGGCATCTCCATAATTAGCTTCTGGAATTAATGATTGAGCTTACATTGTATTTTATCACAAATATTATATTGACATTCACACACACACACACACACACAGAGAGAGGCTTAGTGATGGCATCTTAAACTAAGCATAGGAAGGAAGAAAGCTATGTTGCCATGCTGATAACAGCAGTCCCAGTTCAGACACCAGTGTTCTTATTCACAAACGGAACAAGATAATGCATGTGAGAGCCGAGATACGTTTTTTTCTATTTTTTATCTGATGATTATGTTTGCTGATAAATGTCTTAAACCGGTTTACTTATTTGATTGGTTGTTGTGTATTTCCGGTGTGTTTAGCACTAATTCATCAACAGATACAAACATGTGTCCACTGGAACATTCAAATGTCTTTGTTCAGCATTCAGAGGATAGACTATCACTGCTTAGGATTTGGCAGAGAATTATTTTGGCTTCCATTAGCTTACCCTGGAAAATATTGATAAGGGCAACTGTCTGATTTAATATTAAGGCCTATATTAGTCTGATTTCTTTTCCATCTATCTGCCTGTTTGTCTCCCATCTGAACTGTGGGGGCTTCAGTAAAGAGCTTCCTCTCTGTTTTCTCCAGCCTTTTGCTCATCTCCCCATCTTCACACCTTTCCACAACTCCCTTCCACCCCACTATTCTCATTCAGTGGTCCCTTTCTTCTTCCCCACTTATTATCTCAGGTGTGATGCCAGCATCTCCAAGCTAAGCGCTGACGTGAGCTCTGGGGAGCGGCAGCTGATTAGACTGCAGCAGGAGGTGGCAGAGCTCAGGTCAGCTGTGGATGTACGGCTCAAAGAGCTGGAAGTCAAGGTGAGAGACAGCGCATCAACGCTGACAAAGGGTTTGGCATACAAAACGTATGGCAGCAGTTTATAGCAGTAGTACACACAATGTACAAAGCAGACAAACACCAGTGCCAAAAAGTCTTTAAAATCAATCCTCTGATACATACTTGGACATATCAAAATAGTTCTTTATCTGTGTGATACTGACTCTGAAATCTGTAATAATGCAAAGCTATGATGGTACATTTCCTATTTTTTATGATACCATAATAGGAGCATGGCTCTAGGGATGTTAATGTATGTCAGTCGGTCGGTACACCACATCCAGATGGAAATATCTTGACAACTATTCAGTGGATAGCTTTGAAATTTTGGTCAGACATGTCTTGACAACTATTTTGGATGGATTGCCATGAAATTTGGTACAGACATTTATTGTTCCCAAAGAATAAACACTTCCTGACTTTTCATCCTGTGCCACCAGCAGGTCAAAGGTTTCACTTATCCTGTGAAATATCTATAGATTTAGTCAGTCATTCTGTGGATCCCAAAACTTTTCATCTAGTGCCATCATCAGGTCAAAATTACATTTCAATTTGGTGTATGACCAAAATATCCACAAAACTGTTAAACATTATGCTTGCATTAGCATTTGGCTCAAAGCACCACTTTGCCAAGTACAGACTTAAAGACTCATTACCATGGCTGTAGACTCCTAATCTTCTTCTTCTTATAGTTCTTAAATTATGCCATATTATACTAAATAGCAGAATCTACAATCCTAAACTAATCCCTACCCCTCTTTTATTTTAACACATACAGTGTTAAGCCTGGGATTCTTTTGAATACTCCAGTCTCACATTACGGAATAATATCCTCCTTGTGAATTTATTAGGTATAAAAGGGGGATTACATTTATTTAAATGGTGCTTGCATGAAGAAATGAATAATATAACAATATACACAGGGGATATATTTTGCTATTTGTCCTAGAGAGGGTGGCTGGCCATTTGGCAGGTGTTTTGGAGCTTACTGGTGCTGGTGGGGATGTCAAGATCTCTCCAATTTCACGGCCTTTACAAGGACTATAGTATAAATATAACTGAAACCCTGGATTAGCTAACATATGTAACATGTTATAATGCACTCCTCGACTTTACTAAATCTAAAGCTAACCACAGCCGCTCTTAACACACACTCACGCTGATTCAGCCTGCACTCAGTTCTGTTGGTGGCACACGGTGGTCAATCATTGTGATGACAGCACATTAGCTGTGGAGCAGTGGTCAAGCATGTACCATAAAGATAATTGAAACTGCAGAGAAAGTGGGTCACCGCTGTTACTCCCAGTCTTGACTTGCCACAGGAGTGGTGCATTGGCTCAATCCGCTCGAAGTCAGCAGAAACCACAATGGGTAAATGTCACATCAGGAAGTCTGCGCCAAAGGGTGCTCTACCATCACATAATAGCATATGTCGGTGTGCTTTCCTTTTTCCAGGTTTATCGTGACATGGGGAGACTGGAGGCCTCATTGTCAGAGCACTCCCAGGGCCAAAGGAGTTCCATGTCTGATCTGCATACACAAGTTAAACTACTAGAAAGCAAGTAAGGTGATTTGTTAAGGAGTAAGCACAACCCAAACACACCTTGTTAGTCCGATTTCTTTTGAAAAGTGGTGCTTCTGTTTTTTTTTTTTTTTGTAATTCATCCTTTCTACTGACTTTCTAATCAATTTCTAGAAGCTTTTTATTCAGGAGGCTTATGACTGGGAAGTATCAGTCCATTCTTCATTGTACAACACATACATGTATATACCCAGGAAATAATTCTGCAGTGCGTCTTTTGGATTTGTGTTGAATGTAAAAATGAGCAACGAGGTAGTGATGATAGTATGGTTTCATCCTCACATAAAAAGAAACAGTGTTCATCCACTTTAACTGCATTTGAGCACCAAGCATCATCAGTGTAAACACAGAGTCCACTGTTATTATCTTAACTAATTTGCCTTTAAGCAGGGCTTCTCAAGTGATTGATTTGTTATGTTTCTTTTTTTCATTCTGCCCCGACCCACATAATAGAGAAAAATCCTTGAGTTTCTAATTTGCTTATCAAATAATATATCCAGTCCTAACTCTCTCTACAGCTGTTTCAAGCTGGGAATTTCAGAGCCATTGCCATCTCACAATATTGATGCCAGAGGCACAAGGAAGCTGTTAGTTAAATTGATTTACTAATCCAGCTGATAAATAATCTCAATTGGCAGCAATGTGCAGAATTAATCACATAGTTTTACCATAGGGGAAACAGAAATGGAGAGACATGAATGATGAATATGCTCTATTTAGTAATATTGTAGATCTGTAATGGAAACCAGGTCACTGATCTTGTTAGAAACAAAAGAACAATAGATAAAAATAGATGAAAAGCATACTGTCTGTGTTTCTCACACAGGTAAAATAATGACAAGAAAAAACAACAAATACCAATATTATATCTTCCATCTACCCATGCAGGGTTGACCATTGATATATTATCCTTATATAGCTCCTAACGCATCAATGATCTGTGCTCTTTGTTTATTGACTCTCTAAACTCAACCTCCCTTATCTGTTGTGTCTCCCTTATCTTGGGGGGGGGGTCAGTAGATTCTGCATCCTCTTGGCTTTTTGTTAAACATTCAGTCAAAACACTTTTTAGAAACAACTTAGCTACCATATTGAGTGCCACAAATAAAACCCAATATCCAAAGTCTACCAATATATTTTAAATCCTGTGTATTTGCAAGTGTATTTTTTTCCATGAAAGTATGGAAACAGTGAACACAACTTTAAAATCCTCCTGAGATGACTACACACACTCAAAAGAAAGGCCATCCGCCCACAGAATGCCATTTTGTCAAAGGACATCTTATTACTTGACTGTAACTTATGTCTTGATGTTGGCCAGAGCAACAATTCGGCTTGCTCGCAGTACAAGGCCACTGACAAAAGAATCAAACATGTTTGATGAACACAGGGCCAGCCATTAAATGGAGGCACACTGATCCTCTTAGAATAGGAAAATGATAAACCTGCATGGAGACAGTTGAATTCTGATGTCCAATTGTGTTGCATACGCCTATCTTAACAACATTAGACAGATTAGCCATCCAGAGTGGTGTAATGAGGAGTCCCTGTAGATAGTAGTGGATGTAGAGTTAAATTCATTTGTAGAATGAATCTGATTTGCCTCATTGATTTTCTCATTTAGGAAGAATCCCTTGAATTTGGAAGAATAAGAAGAAAGAAGGTCAATTGAATTGAAGTGCCAATATGTTTTGTGTATAATAAATTTCTCCCAAGAGAGAAATTCCCAATAAGCCACTCTGTACCATGTCCTATACTAAAGTAAAGCCCACACAGTATTTTTCTCTGCATGTCCGAGGTTGCAGTTCTCACTGTACTTTGATGAATATGGTCTATGATCTCGAATCATGTGAAAGCTTATGTTTGCATATGTGCAGATGTGCATTCAGCTATTATCGTTATGTGAGTTTGTGCGCCTCAGCGCACATAAAGTAGCACCACCCAACCACAGAGTAACAGTGTTCTTCCTGCTGAGGCTGGCATCAAGTAAACCAAAAAAAGCAACGCTATTGCTGAGGAAGTCTCACCTCTAATTACCAAAGAGAGAGAAATTCTGAACACTGACTTTCAAACAGCTTCAGCTAGCTGAACATTAAGCAGCTTGCTTTTAAAACAAAGAGACAGAATATCAATTATTGATTTATGATTATTGATTCTGCTTTCACACCACAGACGTTTTACTCAGTGCAAAGACAAGGAGGTGCCAATAAAGTGTAAATTAGTTATTATTAAAATTCTTATTCCAGTGCCAAGCACCATGTAGTGCCAAGTGGGAGCTGCATATAATGGACCTAAATTTACAGCAAGCATTGCTCAGGTTTCCAGGTATTAGTCAGTCTGTATGCATTCTGAAGACATTTATAATACAATCTAATCTACTAATGGCCAAAAAATGCAACTTGCAGCTTCCTTACTTTCATCTTTGACTGCATTTTCAAACTAAAGTCGACTGCATTTCTCTTCTTTCGGTTCCTGATGGATTTGCAGGATGTCAGGTGAGCTGAAGGAAGCCAGGGAGCAGACAGATTTGCTGAGGAAGTGGACAGAACAACAGATTAACAGCTCAGTCCAGCACTGCACACAACAGCATGATAAAATGGTACCGTAGCTGTCAGCTTGATCCACAGTTTATGCACTGATGTAAATAACAACAAATGCAAGAAGTATTGCACAGGCCTCTTACAGAATATAGTAAATGCGTATTGTTTGCCTTTACTTTACAACCAAATTTTCAGGATCTGTAAGAGAGAACTTTTATGAGTGTGGTGTTCAGATTTTTAAGCTGTGACTCAGCAGAAAAAAGTACTTAACTGTTGAAAATGATAATTAGGTGGATCTGAGAAAGTTACAGAGGTTTGTTGAAGGTGCCACATAAGACATTTTTAAGCATTGATGTATCTTTATTAAAGCTATAATACATAACATTTCTGCATTAAAATATCTAAAAACACTATATGTTCTATATTTTGTTTGGTTATCCCCATATTTCCAACAATGTTTAAACTCAGAGAAAACATTTATTTTATTCAGGCAACGGTGCTTTTCACTAGTTGCCTGTCAATGTTGTCATATGTCCTTTGCGCATGCGTTGTGGCTGTCTTAAATTGTCAAAAATTCCCTTTTTATCTAGTTTTAAGCCACATTTTTATAACATTTTATTACTTTACCTTTTGTCATTGCACAAATCTTTTTGGCCAATGAATAACCCACTCTTCCTGTTTCAGTAATAGTAGTAAAATAGTAATACTATCTTGTTATAGTAATATCTCACAATGTTACAAGCAGCACCTTAAAATCTGGATTTAAAAGAATGTTCAGACTAGATCACATATGCAGTGTGAGGATTAAGAAACTGTCGTGCTGTATTGTAAGTGTTTTTAATGTGTGTGTTCTCTGTGATTTAGTTAAAAGCAGCATCTGCATTGGCTGACCGGCTACATGCTCTGGAGGCCCGTATGGAGCAGTTTGAGACCCAGCTGGACCGGGCCAACCGTAGTCAGGGCGATCAGCTGAAACGCTCTGAAACCAAACTCAGTAAAAGAATGACCTCAGTGGAGAGCAACCTTCACCAGGAGCTGCAGCTGCTCAAACAGGAATACCACAAAGGTGGGCGATCACTGTCCGTAACTTGCTGTCATCAGTGAGTAAACACATACTACATGAGCCTTTATGTCAAGGAAAAAACGCACTGATGAAAACGCTTCACAGAGGAGAAAAATAGAGAGGGAAAGAACGAGAAAGAGACTGCTCATAATTAGTCATAAACTGAAGTGACCTGACTGCTTGAATAATATGGTTCATTTCTTTTGCCTACAAATGAGACGCTTAATGTCCCAGTTAATGACAGTGGTGGGTGACTTAGTGATGACATCTTAAATTAAGCATAAGGAGTGACCTATACACAAGAGGGAACATGCTTAATTCAGAAGCTTTTTAACTGACACATGACATGGTTCTGTCAAACAGAGACATTTGTAACCATGTTGCTTTCAACATACAGAAATACATCACATTAAAATACTATTTCTAGAGCCAACCAAGCCACTGTCAAGAAAACTACCAGCAACACACTAATTAACATGATCTTAATATAAATACAGCAAGATTTTAAATAGATTAAATGAGTTGCATGTGAGTTACAGCTGTTTCATGTAGCTCCCTCAATGCTAATAAGTCACAGGACAAGCTGCAAGAATACACAGCCATCCAGCACCTCAGCTCTGCATCAAGCTGCTGTTGACATCCATCTCCTTCTCACCGCTGTGCCAAGCTCATTTCCCAGGAGCCTTGGCACAAGATCTCAAACCTTCCCCACTTTCTGTCAACCCCTCTCAGTCTCCAGCTCTTATTAAAGCATAGAGAAATAGAAAAGAGGCAAACCTCCCTCAGTAAATAAGTGCAGGGGTAAACTGCTCTATGAATCATCGCACAGCCTCCGATCTCAGTGCTAGAAAGCCATCCATCCATAGCTCTATTTTAAGTAGAGGCAGAAAAGACAAAAGAAGACTGTAATAGAGGGGAGAAAAAGCAATGCATAATTGATGAGTGTCGTAAATTTTCGTGGCAAGACAGGCGGGGAGTCAGAAAGAGAAAGAGAGAGATTTCAGTTCAGTCACTGAAAATTACTTCTTAGAGTTCATGCAATATTGAAACGTCTTTCTGTTTTAGGCAGTAGCTACACAATGAAATCATGATAACTGATGATTAGGACTATATACAATTATATCAACATATTATAAACCACTAAGATATTAGAGGGAGCAATATACATGCTATCATCATCATTCAATTGATTGAAACTTAACAACTGTTATAACACCAAAAGGACACGAGGTTAAAGAGAACATAAAGAACTATCACAAAGCTTACACACAAAAGCCTAACTCAGTACCAATATAACACCTCCATCACCAGCAGTTTTCAGAGAATAATTTGAACCTCGAATGCATTGTATCTGGTGATCCTCTGCACACTCTGTTTCTCTTTTGGACAGGCTTCCTGTCTGTGCATGACGCAATTGAGTCCCTGAGGCAGATAAGTGACATCAAATCCCGCCTTGACAAGGAGAAGCTTCAGAAGGATATCAGGCACATCTGCAGCAAGGTGGCAGAGCTCAATGACTTGTGACATTATTTACTGAAGAAGAGCCCCTTGTTACTGTCACACCAACCCCGAAGCAATGTTTTTGAGTCAAACAAACCAGGAGGCATGCCTGTCAGTGACAGTGTTTATTCTTCCCTCACTTTTGATTTTGTTCAGTGAGCCCACAGCTTATTAGATTATGGCTATATGTAATTGAATCACTCTTTAAAAATAAGATAATTCATCTAGAAATTTGAAATAGAGTACCTTTTGTTAAATGTTAGGCAACTTAATTACAGACATCTGTTATTATTGTGGACATTAATATTTGCCAATGTCAGTGACAGATGTAGTTCATTCCGGTTAATTCAATTTTAATTTAAAAAGGCAAAAAGATGATTTGTCACTTAAGCACAGTCTTGTTAAACCTGACTCTAAAACTAAATGAGAACACTATTGTGTTAAAAAATTGTCACACACCTAACACATTTTATTTAAAAAAAAGAAAAACTGTATACAATAAATTATTCTTTTTATTAGTATCATTGTTGTTGTTATTTGTGTTACATAAAATGATTAAATAAAAGCTATGTTAAGATGTTTCAAATTCAGACAGGACCAGTTTCAGTGTTTAACAGGAGTAATAGAGATACAAGAGTGTATTTTCAGTTTCAGCTCATAACAAGTTATTTCTATTACAGTCTAAAGGTGCGCTGGGATAGAGGCTTATTTTGGAGACAAATGTAATTTGGAGGTGAAAAGCAAGTGACCATTTGAGAATAAGACTGAATTTGATCCTACCAGCATGGGGCGCTATAAGCCAGAATGAACGTCCTTGTTTACCGCTAATGTGAATCCGGTGTGCGAACGCAGTGTCAAAGGCGAAGCGAAAAGACCTCTGCCGAAACCCGGGATCGATCCAGGGACCTTCAGATCTTCAGTCTAACGCTCTCCCAACTGAGCTATTTCGGCTTGATTAATAGCCCGACCGTAACTGTCAGTTTCGTCTATAAAAGTGTCAGTTACTGTATTACTGATCACGGCTCGCCGCATACTCAAAGCGAAATCGAAACCACTGCGCAGGCGAAATGTTCGCCGCACGCATCATTAGGCTCCCTGCTCAGATCTCCTTTGAACCATACTCGTTCAGTTCACAAGTTTAATACTGTCGCTCGGTGGCTTTAATCTACATTGTCATCGAAACAATATATCAAATGACTTTGTTAAAACAAGGGGAGGGGTCCCTTGAAGTTAAGAACAGGAAATATCACCTAAGTCAGCCGACAGGATTGCAGAACGCAGGAGAGACAGTTTTTATGTTGCCCATAAGTGCTAGAAGTGTTAAGAACTGTTTGTGGCATTTTCACAACGATGAAATCAGTTATTGCCAATGTAAGGCCAAAGCAGTGGATCTTGTGCAGTCTTATACTGTTTCAGGGGACAAGTGTTCCTGTGCTAATCATCACACTCAAAATCTGGTTGGCCCGTATGGGGATTGAACCCATGACCTTGGCGTTATTAGCACCACGCTCTAACCATCTGAGCTAACCGGCCACAGGAGCCTCTCCAAACGTCATGAAAACAGTCGCCAAACCAGAATAGAAAGTGAAAGTTATTGAGCTGACAGAGAAACCCCCTCTTCACCGACGGTAAGATTTAAATCAGGGAGAGCTGTTTATGTTGCTAGATTTGCAGAGAAAGACAACAAAACAACCAACAGGAGTTATAAAACAGTATATGATAATATATAATGATAGTGTTTAAGGCTGTCCTGTCGTCCTGTGTTCTAAAAAGTATAAAGTTTTCTGACACACGCAAACAGACGAGACGACTATGGTTATATAAGTTATCATCTAGGCCAGTGGTTGACAAACTGGGGGTGGGGTTCCTCCTGGAGGCACATAAATAACATTTAAAAAATGGCTATGTGTTAAGTAAATGTTAAACCCTGATTGCTCTTACATGTGCTATAACATGGTGTCACATTTCTGTATTCATTTCTCACAGAGCTGCAGATNNGTGCAGTTCTCTGGCTGGGAGGTGGTCGACGATGGTGCTTCCTTTCCTGGTGTGGAGCTGACGCCCTCCCAGAAACCCCAAAAACGGGGCGTCTACACTATGTACCATGGGACAAGTGTTACTTGTGCACGGCTCATCCTTACCAGTGGTTTTAAACAGTCATCACGTGGCATGCTGGGAACGGGTGTGTATGTCAGTCGTGATAAGCAAAAGGCGGCTCATTATCCATTGAACAGCCAGGTTACAGACCGTGTGATCTTTCAGTTACGTGTGCGTCCCGGTCGTGTCAAGCGTATTGACAAAGATAACCATCCTATGCAGTTCACCTGGCATGCAAATGGCTATGACACTGCCTGGGTTCCCCCCAATTGTGGCCTTAAAGCCGTGCCCAGTGGGATGGAGGAGGACTGTGTGTTTGACCCTAAAAGAGTGGAGGTGGTAGGCATTGCAAAAGCACCAAACGCCACCATACAGAAAGAACTTGAGCAGCTTCTGGCAACATCATCCAAAAAATCCAGAGGAGGAGGCGACGGTGCTGCTGCTGCTGTGTGTTCCCTGTGCAGGAGAAAGACCCAGAAGGGTTCTCCACACATCAAGCAACAGTGCTGGGACTGTGGGAAAAACATCTGCATTCTCATGTCCAAGCATTTCTGTCCAGCCAAACCCGGACACGGGGGAGGAAAGAAGAAAGTTTGAAAAAAATGTGAAAAAAAAGTGATGCTAAGATGATCCACAACAATATGGCCTTTGCATGTGCTGGAGTAGATTAGAACAACAATAATAATAATAGTAACTCAGGGTTCAATCATATCATTTGTAAACATGAATCATAGTCTCAGTCTTCCTTAAAGCAATAATTATAATTGGTGCTACATGTTCAATTAATTTACTGCTGAACATGTTTTGGGCGGTCTCTGTACGTGGTACAAACTTTATTACTACAAAATCTTGTTGATGATTTGACACTAGTTTATAGTCAACTATGAAGTTTATGATGTTTTGGTTTGAACTTGGTTTGTCAAGTCAAGTAATACACTCAGCTGTTATGTGTCTGCACTAGCTTTAAATTCTCTGATCAGCATGCATTATGATCACATGATCCTGGATAAAATATATGTGTTAGCACTAATGATTTTGATTTACTCAAAGTATATAAACTTACTGAATACTAAGTTATGTAACAGGACTAAAGCCAATAAATATTATATTATCAGACCCATACTGTCCAGATTGATATGATTCCATATTTAGTGAAAAGACTCATTTAGTAGGATTGCCTTCAAATAAAGCCATAGTCTCATACTTTTGTTGTTACAAAATGAAGGTGAATAGTAGTAAGCGATTAATTAAACATTCATTTTGGCTGGTTTCTAAAATGACGTGCAAAAAAAGTAAGGAATATGTTCACAATCAGGTTATCATTATTTAATACCTGATTGTCTGGACTAGTCCGTACAACCCTGTTTCAAAGCGGTTTATTGCTGTAACAGTCTACAAGTGCACTAGGATATATATCCTAAAATCTAATCTGGAGGTCAAAGGCAAATCACTATTTGTGAATATGAATGTGTTTAATGATCCTGCCACAATGGAGCTATAAGTCAGTATGTTCAGTTTTTGTAGGAAAAGACCTCAATCTGGGATTGAACTATTGACCTTTAGATTAAAAGTCCAGTGTGTTACATTTAGGAGGATCTATTGTTAGAAATTGAATATAATATTCATAAATATGTTTTCATTTGTGTCTAATCAATTGAAAATATGAAACATGTTTTTGTTATCTTAAGAATGAACTGTCACCATGTTGAACTAACATATTTCTACAGTAGCTGAGAAGAGACAAACCAAACACTGACTGTAAATAAGCTGTAGATATGGCTGTTTTTTGCACATTTGGCGGCCACCCTGTCAAGCTTTGAAATTGGAAGGGGAGGGTGAAGCAGGGAGTTGCAATCTGCAACTATACTGCTAGTTGCCACTAAATCCTACACACTGGACCTTTAAGTGAAGAACCTGCAGCAATAATCACAAATCTGTAGCTCCTCTCTGCTTATGCAGTTTCAACTTCACTGTTTAGATTCACTCTCAACGCTCTCTCGGCGTAGTTTTTGGTAGCAGCAGGCAGATATTTACAGCAAGAAAAAATTTAAAAACCTATAGTGCTTGCTTGGCACCAAACGGCAAAGAAACAGTGACAAGCTGGAGATCACAGAGGAGCATTCAGCAGTTAAAGAGCAAGATATTTCCCTCAGGAGTTGGCAGAGACTGAAAACAGCTAAAATGGAGAGAATATTGGATTTATATTTGCCAAGTGGCCCGAACCTTGACTCCAAATGAACAATAATGTTGCTCTGTAAGTGCTGGATTTGTTTAAGCAACAGTTTGCCCTTTTATTGCTATTAGTTTGCCATATCAAGTTAAAAACGAACTATATGTTCACAAGTCATTTCCATAGCCACAAATCAGTTACTGCAGGTGTAAGAGGAGACAGAGAGATGTTGAGTAGAATACGTGGATGTTTCAGGGGAAAGGCAAACTTTCATTGACATAGTCTGTGACATACTGTGTCACTGTACCTCATATCACAGGAAGACGTTGTAAATGCCATCAGAAAAGGAGTCGTGGCCAGTATGGGGATTGAACCCATGACCTTGGCGTTATTAGCACCACGCTCTAACCATCTGAGCTAACCGGCCATGCAATATCGGTCACGTGACACAAACAAAACTTTAGATACAGAGCTACTGAACTGAAAGTAAAAGTTAGGGAACTGGCAGAGAAGGCAACTCCTCACTGACGGTAAGTTTAAATGTTTTAATAACAACAGGAGGATGTCATAATGTAAGCTGTATGATAATGTATGGTGATCAGGCTGTCCTGTCGCCCTGTGTTCCTAAAGGGATAGAGTTTTATTTGACTGACATCATTTTCGGACACACACAGACAGACCAAAATAGTTATGTGGCTTTTATTTGCCTCTGCTGTAGGTCCAGTGTGTAACATTTATATATAACCGTTTCATGTTCTTGTTCTTCATTTCTCACAGAGCTGCAGATCTTTGCACCCTCTATCTGTCTCACTCCTAAATCAGGATGCCAGTGCAGTTCTCTGGCTGGGAGGTGGTCGACGATGGTGCTTCCTTTCCTGGTGTGGAGCTGACGCCCTCCCAGAAACCCCAACAACGGGGCGTCTACACTATGTACCATGGAACAAGTGTGGCCAGCGCACGGCTCATCATTGCCAGTGGTTTTAAACAGTCATCAGGTGGCAATCTTGGAGTAGGTGTGTATGTCAGTCGTGATAAGCAAAAGGCGGCTCATTATCCGTTGTTCAGTCAGAATACAGACCGTGTGATCTTTCAGTTACGTGTGCGTCCCGGTCGTGTTAAGCGTATTGACCCGTTGAACCATCCTATGCAGTTCACCTGGCACGCAAATGGCTATGACACTGCCTGGATGCCCCCCAATGTGCGGGGCCTGGAGGAGGACTGCGTGTTTGACCCTAAAAGAGTGGAGGTGGTAGGCATTGCAAACGCGCCAAACGCCACCATACAGAAAGAACTTGAGCAGCTTCTGGCAACATCATCCAAAAAACCCGAAGGAGGAGGTGATGCTGCTGCTGCTGCTGCTGCTGTGTGTTCCCTGTGCAGGAGAAAGACCCAGCAGGGTTCTCCACACATCAAGCAGCAGTGCTGGGACTGTGGGAAAAACATCTGCATTCTCATGATCCAGCATTTCTGTCCAGCCAAACCCGGACACGGGGGAGGGAGGAAGAAAGTTTGAAAAATCGGAGAGTGATGCTAAGATGATCCACAACAATATGGCCTTTGCATGTAGTAGTAGATTAGAACAATAGTTAGTAACTCAGGGTTCAATCATATCATTTGTAAACATGACTCATAGTCTAAATCGTATCCTTCCCTAAAGCAATAACTATAATTGGTGTTACATGTTCAATTAATTTGAATGTTTTTTTGGGGGGGTCTCTGTAAGTGATCTACAAAAGTTTTATCTTCTTTTACACCGACTTTTTTTTCCCTGTCTGTCTTGGATATTTTGAAAAACGTGATAACACTATACTTACATATACTGTCATTGGATAACACTCATGACTTTGATTTACTGTAACACTTTAAATTTACTGAATACTAAATTATGTAACAGAACAAAAGCCAATAAATGTTGTTGTTATAATGTCCGGTTTGATGTGCTTCCATATTTAGTAGAGAGACTGTTTTTGCAGGGATGTCTTCAGCCTTCACATAAACCCATAACATCATCATTTCACACTATCGCTGTTCCAAAATTCAGGATGGTGAAGAGTAGTAAGCGATGAATAAAACATTCATTTGGGCAGGTTTCAAAATGACATGCAAAAAAGATGAGGGAACATGTTCACAATCAAAGTTAACAGCCAGTACAGAAATATTTTAGTGTACTCAAGTTACTGAAGTGTGCTACAGGGAGACAGACCTGCCGGCTGAAGTCTGAAGTTAAACTGAAGATATGAGGGAAGGCTGGATTATCAAATAGTCTTTTTTTCAGGCTGATAGAAAAATAAAAAGAATTTTGCAAAGTACGTGACGGAAACCTCTGTAGTCTGGTTTCTAAGGGAAGAGCAATTGGTGCAGCACATTTTAACTCCTGTATACATTATGAAAGAATGAAAAAAGGATAAAGCTTCTCGCAGCACACTCCACTGGGTTTTTCACTTGGCCTTTCTCACCACATTATCACAATGACCGGATTAACCTGCTTACAGGGGCCATAAAATTAGATTCTGGGCATACACCCCCCGTCTCTGTGCACTTAATACAGTATTCCTCTGCTATAATACTACCTGGCACCACATTTGCTGTGTCGTAATATGATTAAACACAAACTAATGTAGGAATATGCGCCTTAAGGTCTTTATCATGTCAACTAGTAGTAGATATTTACAATTTACTGTTAAAATGATCATATTACCAAAACCAAGTGAAGCACAGTGTTCCTGGGGCTTGTGGAAGTCCCTGGGGACAGTGGCCTTTTCACAGTTGTCAATCTAGCCTCCTTTTTCTAATTTAGGGGTTTGCAGACTTTTTTTTAATGTCAAGGACCCCCACAATGCACATTATATATATATATATATATATATATATATATATATATTTATATTTTCTATATATATATTTTTAAAAATATGGAAGAGGATCCTTAAGACTTAATCCTTTCTGAGTTGATTTTTCTTCCATTAGTTCAATCAAGGGTTCAAAACTTACTCATGTTAATAATTTAGCAAGTGTCAATAAAAACCCTGATTTCCAAGCTTTCCAAAAATAATGATAAATTAAAATAATATATTCTTACCTTTAAGCATGGGGGACATCCAAATGTAAAGGAAACCTAAAATTGTGGCTGTTCTATTTCCAAGGCAAAAAATACATTAAAATCAAATTCAATTATATATAGTCATAAATTGCTCATGCATCTTAAAAGGAAATTACCGTATTCAAAAAGCAGTTTGATGGCTACAAATGAAAAAAAAAAAACTTTCGGTGGGCCCGTCGGGGGATCAGAACCCGCGACCTGTTGCGTATTAGCACCACCGCTCTAAACCAACTGAGACTAACCCGGCCGGTGATTGTGCAGGGAACGAACCTGAGTAAAATGAAGATACAGTATATTCATGTTTACCTCGGAAGTCGTTGCGGTTAGATATGGATACTAAGTTACATCCGCTGAACAGAAACTGAAAGTTATAGCGGTTGGAAAAGAAGTCGACTCCACACCGACGGTAAGGTTTGGTTACTAGTCTTAAGTTTAAATTTATAGATTATAGTTTATTAACTTAGATTCAGAGAAAATGACCATTACAGTAATCACAATACGAAAATCAGTTAAAGTCAGTCTTTTTTATCACCTTTAAAAAACTTAATGTTAATCTTAACGTTACATAAGGGTCGCAATAAATACTAATGTGATTAAATGTAATATTAGCTTGAGAATAGTTCGGTTTTCACCTATTAAAACTGATATTCATCGATTTTGGTGAATATTTTGTGTTGTGGTTTTAAGAATAGCCTTTCCTTCAGTCGGACTGCTATTACCTTAGGCTACGTAACGTTAAGTCTAAGGGTTAGCTCGCGGTAGCTAAGGAAATAGCTAAGATTTATTATAGGCGTTGTTGACTTACACCAGATTTTGGTGAAATAAGACTTTTTTCACAGCAGGCGTTTTGACATAAAACAGTAGGGTAAACACAGGTGTTACTGATGATTTTAGTTAAGGTTTCGGCCCATTCTTGTCAACCCGAGTCAGGGTGCTGAACATGTTGGCTCAGTGGAAAGGCTCTGTTACACTAAATGGAACAGAGATTTAATTAGTATCATTGGTGAGACCTGTGTTTACCCTACTTCTTCATGTCAGAAAGATCTATTAGGAATGTCAGGTGCATTTTATGACAGCTTATTTGTTTATACCTTTTACCAAACTTCATAAAAGACATTTGAACACAGATCTGAACACTTTAGTGTCCACTGAACACAACTATCAAAAAAAAATATGACCGTGTAAAATAAATATGGAGGTAACTTTTGTTAACACTTATTAAAATGTAGTTTGTGATTGAGTATAAACATGTTTATTGCAATATAGTTGTTAATGCCTAACTGGGACACATCATTTAGTGCAGTTTACCACAGGACAACATGTCCATTAAAGAAACCTACACTGGACATAAAAAGCAACACCTGATCCTTCTTGAATCTGTTATAACAGGGTGCCATTTTGTGTCTTCATTCCTCACAGAGCTGATCTTCAACAGTTACAGGATGTCACTGCCGTTCTATGGCTGGGAGGTGAGCTATGATGATGACTCTCCTCGTGTGGAGCTGGGGGCCTCTCAGGAGCCCAAAGACCGTGGGATCTACACCATGTACCATGGCACCAGCATCGCCAATGCACGGCTCATCATTGCCAATGGTTTTCGGCAGTCATCGGGTGGCATGCTGGGAAAGGGCGTGTATGTCAGTCGTGACAGGAAGAAGGCAGAACGTTATCCATTAAAAAGTAACCCTTCAGACCGCGTGGCCCTGGAGTTACGTGTGCGTGTTGGCCGTGTCAAGCGCATTGACATAGACAACCATCCTATGCAGTACAACTGGAACACGCATGGCTACGACACAGCTTGGGTGCCTCCAAATTGTGGTATGATTGCTGTGCCCAGTGGCCTAGAGGAGGATTGTGTGTTTGACCCCAAAAATATTAAAGTCGTGGGCATTGCAAGGGCAGCTCCAAATGTACTAACAGAACTTCAACAGCTTTTAGCTGATAGTGTACAAAATACTGGCAATGATTGGGGTGCAGCCTCGAATGCTGGTGGTGCTGCTGCGGATGTGTGCTCAGTGTGCAGGAGGAAGACCCCACAGAGTTCTCCACACATCCAACAACCGTGCTGGGGCTGTGGGGAAAACATCTGCGCTCTCATGACCAAGCATCGCTGTTCAGTTAGATTCTGAGAAGGAGCAAAGCCCTGAAAAACTGTGCTGTTGTGAAACAAATGGAGCGAGTATCCACATCCTTACGCTAGTCTTATGTGGTGGAGTTAAACCTAAGTTGAATTTAACTAAAGACAAAAAATTCTGAGCTCAGGGTGTATTTGTATTTTGGAAATGGAAAGTTTCTACTTTTTTCTTCTTTTATAAGTGAGCACCTGTAATTGTAACTAGCACAACATGTTATAACAGTCACAGCCAGACATGCCTTAAGGATCTCTGTATATCTGTAAAGTCGTTTTGTATGAACTGAAGTACTGCTGATATACTATAATGTTCCAATTTATAATCTATTCAGGTTGTATTGACAGATTAGCGTGCATTAGGATTATGTACAATCAAGATGAGACAGTCTATAGATTGAGCACAATGCCTTTATTTCAGCCTGAATGTTGACATTGGTTGCTTTATGTAAATGCATGTTAAGTACAATCTGAAATAATATGTAATAACGTTCATGATTTAGATTTACTGAATTTATTTGATTTTCTGAAATGCTGCATTATATAAAACCAAAGAATCATGTAAAGCCAATAAATGTTAAATTTATGACATGAGACCCATAATGTCCAGTTTGATATGATTTCATACTTAGTGAAGAGACCTAGAAAACCTGAATCGGTGATGACTTAGGCCTGTGGTTAAGCTGCATGATTTCATAGTGATGCAGTTGTAGACTAAATTCAAGATGAAGAGTCAAGGTGTGAATGAAACTTCAGCAGTCTTTGATCTCCATGCTTTTTGGCATATTGCAAGAGGACCTGCAAAAGAGATGAGAAAATAGTTCACTATCAAAGTTAAACAGATGGAAGAACATAAGTTTGTCTAGTTTCAGTTTCACTGTATGTGCGTTTTTCACAGAAGTCAGAAGTGGAAATAGGTATTGATTTTAAATGGTATTAAATAAAATTATACTGTATGTCTCGCCACTGGTGCCAGTGCAGGTGTAAGGCAGCTGTGTGCTCACATTCAATAGCTCCTGGTCGTCTTTGACATGCAAGTGTCTGAGGAGGTACCAGCTGGCCACCTGCACCACTGTCACTGGGAACTCTTGAGAAGGGACGTATACCAGCCTCTCCAACAAACGCCTTGTTTCCCTGCAAAACACGCAGAAATGGACAAAGGTATAACATGAGCTTTGTTACTTATTAAGCAAAATAATTTCAATTTTAATTTGTGTGGATGTCTCTTACACCCAGGCCAACATTCAGGAGTGGAAGCGGTGAACGAAATGACCACAAAATAATGACACATATGCTCATTTGCTCTAGAAAATATATGGGATTTGTTTTCTTCTGATCTGTTTGTTGTCTAGACGAAATTAGCTGGCGAAAAAGTCCTACGTCTGTTAGTCTGGGTTGAAACCCTGTGAATCCATAACTGTTGTGTCTGTTTTCCAAGTGTACAATACAATGAAACTTGTCACTGGCATGAAAGGGCCTTTGATATTGTGACTGTGCTTGGCACAGAGGAGTTCCTGCTGCATCTCTCAACGAATCTAGCCAGTTCATGATTGACATATTTGTTCTCCTCAGCTCTCTGATGAATGTAGCAGTCTAATTAAGTGTCCTGGCAGGCCTGTGAGGTAGTGGCAGAAGGCTATTATGTCAGGACAGCAAAACTTTGCTTTGCAAATTGCTTTGCAGTTCCAAAATTACTTTGCAGTTCCAAAATTACCAACATCTTGAAAAGACAGATGGAGGCATAAATATGAAGTTTCAGGAATCTTATGAATAATTTAATCACTTGAGATCATATATTACACTTACATGCCAATGGGATAAAATCATTTCCATATCTTTGCAGAACAACCCACACGCCTGTAACATAAATGTGCATTTGCATACCACCAATGCAATAAAAACAAGGCGCAGCGAGAAGCACTGACCTTGCAGCCATCTTGGTCACGTACTGGAGCAGGGCCTGGAAAAGGAGGGCCATAGGGGACCAACCCAGCTTCAAGACCTCAGTAGTGGCTTCTAGCACCAGGTCTATCCAGTCTTTTCCTGGGACACCTGCCTAAGATGTCAGATCACATAAGGTTAATAATAAAACTAGCAACAAAACACCTACACAAAATCAAGTTTTATTTATTTACTACATTTTTTATTCTTTTAAATGTATTGTTTGCTAACATTGTCTGTAACACCTGCCTTCTCCGTACCAGTAACTGCTTTCAGAGGAGCAGTGGCTGTAATCAAAATTAGATGATGAAAAGAACTGTATTTAACTATGGTAAGCACCTATGGGATTTTCGGTCCTGGGAGCAGTGGACTAAAAACCACATCCCCTCCAGTTCAATCACAAAGGCAGCTTCTTGTCTTGTTTGTATTTCCACTTGGCCTTGGCTTCTGATCCTATAACTCTGCTGGATATTCACCCGTCTTTCATCGCCTCTGCCTTGTTTCTGCCCACGTGATAGGGATATAGACAGGAGCTGCCTCTGGCGTTGTGTGGGCATAGTAATATGCAAGTCTTGTTGTCATTATTCTAAAACACCACTAGTCCTTATTGCTTACATTACTCCTGGGACAAAAGAAAAAGGGTCCTACCATTGTGCTAATTTTAACCTCTATTTTGCGATACCATAACATTAGTGCTGTGCTGTAACAGTTGTACTTTCTCATGCTAAAATTAGAAATGTTTTGAATCTAGATTTATGTTACATCCTATGGAAGAACTCACCATACAAGGTTCTAGGGCTAGCAGGGCTAGTCGAAGCAGGCTGGCCACCTGGCTGCTGTGCATGCTGAGCTGTGAGGCGAGCTGAAGACTCTGCCTGTAAGCCATGACTGCTTGGACCAGCAGGCCCTGGCTACGATACACCTCTGCCAGCCACTGAGAGAAGGAGAGTAGGAGGGGGATTGGAAGATCAAGGATGAGTGGGAGTAGAGGTGAGAATGGGAGATTTACAGAGGTATGGGTGGGAGAGGAAATATAAGAGGCGAAGGAAGAGGGGCATAGAAGAGATTGTTAGAGGCAATGTGAGATAAAGATCAGAAGGAAGATTAGAAGGATAGGGGAAAGAAAGAAAAAGGTAAAAAGATATGATGATATACTTTACATAGGATAATCACTGAAAGATAATCCACCAATTCTCAATGCAATATTCTTATTGTAACAAGAATGAAGTTCTACTTTACTACTTGCCGCAAAAATAAACTGTGAAGTTAAGACATGGTTTTATCCAAAAATATAAGGCCTAACAGAAATAGCATGGAGAATCAATTTCCTGGCTGTATGGTATCTGTCTCTGACTGTATTATATCTACAGCTACATGTTTAACTCCACATTTATACTGTAACATCTGTGGTCATTAACCACATGACTACAATCTGCCAATATGTTCATGGCTTGAAAGAGAGAGCCTGGTTTCTTTGCTGCTCCTCCCCTGCTGATAGAAGCCATTTGATGTTAAGTGCAAGTGCAATCTGAGGTCTGAAGCAAGACACAGAAATGGTCTTCATTAGGCCAGTGTCTCAGTGGAGCAAGTCAAAATGGCTTTTGCAGTGAGGAAAGAAAACAGACAGATAGAGTTTTTTTGGGGTGGTTGGTTTTGCTACATATACATGTTAGTGTGAACAATGTGGTATAGCATTGTTTAAAAAAAAAATCTCCATTTAAAAAAACTGCTGCTAGAAATCTAAGATTAATAGCTCATCAGTAATTCACTACAATACAAGATACTGGTGTGGTATCTTACGTGATGAAGTGTCCACTTACGTGCCATGCCCCAATGTTAGTGGGGTTCACCATCACTGCCTTGTTTAGTTGCTCCAGCACAGAGTCTGGGAGGACAGTACCGCCGCTGGTAACGAGGAGGCGCTGAAACTGCACCTGTGTCAGTGACAGCAGCACTGCTGGGTGTTCTGGGGAAACATTCAGAACCTGGGACAGAGAAGGTAGCGCATGAGGAAACAGAAAGAAGAGGCCAAAAGAGAGAAATCTGGATGTAACCTATATTACTTCGTCTATGTTAGTTTCTCTCTGAAACAACTCTAACCCTTCCTAATAATGAAGTCAATCAGAGAATAATACTGTGTGTGGTCATATCTCACCTGTGAGCAGAGGGCTTCTGCCTGCTCCAGCTGTCCCCCCAGCATGAGACCACTCACTGCCTGTTGTAGTACCCAGCCCTCTAGTGTCTGGGCCAGTGGGCGCTCGATCTCCTCCACATTACGCACTGGGATACAGAAAGGTGTCGGTTATACACTCAAACACAAACTAAATAATAAAGACCATAAAACACACATGCACCGATGCACACACCTTTCTCAGAAACCACTGACATGAGGGTTTGCTCAAGTCCTTGTCTGGAAGGAGCAGAACCTGAAAGATAACAGGAAGTGTTTTCTGTGTGACAGGCAGCCATTAATCCCGCCCATGTTCCTGGATCATCTGGAAGTAGAGACAGAGGAGTGGAAGCTCAGTTCGCATGGACGTTTCACAGTATTCCTTTAATGGTAGGTGTAAAGTAGTTTCACAATTATCACACAGGGATAAGCATGAACAAACTGAACCATAAAGCTAAATACAGTATACAGGATTTATACCAGGACAGAGCAGCACAGCTCTCTGCATAGTCTTTAGTGCATTCCTGTGACTGTCCTCTCCAGAGTGTCTGCCACTGGCCAGCTGGTTCACTCCACTGTATAACAACGCCCTCTGCAGGCACAAAAGTTAGATCAGCTCAGTTTCATATACAAACACTGTGGCAAAGGTACCAGAGTCAATATTGACTGTATTGTACTCTGTAAATGTAGAGAGTGTTTTGGCTGCTGACATGTCTACAGTAGAAAATAAATTAAACACTAGAGTTCAGGCAAAATAACAATTATTGAGTATGGAGTTTAATTTATAAAGTCAGTGACGTTAATGAAGTGTAAACAAGACAGAGCAGACAGAACAGATAAAGATACACAAAGCCATTTGTACATAAACACAGTCACTCTAACCTTTCCTTGGGTCATACTGGAGAGACACGCAACGTGACCAGCCATGGCTCCGCCCTAGAATACACAGCAGACAAAACCATGAACCCTTTCATTACAACTGTCTAGAAGCACTCCGGTAAAAGTGGATTAGGGTGTTTAGTTACGTGTGTGGGTATAATAGATTCCCTGGGTTTGTGTTTGAGGTGTGATTAATGTTTGTGTGTGTATGCAGCCTTACATTTGCCTTCCTGGGGTAGTATTGTGGTACCAGTCTGGACAGCAGGGCCCACAGAGATGGGTTTCCAGGATTGCTGTAAATAAGAAGAAAAAAGCTCTGGCCATCAGTGACAAAAATGCAGTTTGATCACTGATCTTTTTTATAATCAAATTAGGTGATTGTATGATACAGCACAGAGGGGTACTTGGAACAATTCAAACAAGCGGTTTACCTGTGTACAGCTCTGGAAGCTTCTCTTTGCACCGCACTGTAGTTGCCCTGCAGGGCCAGCAAGGCGCATGTGAGTAGACACCGCTGCTCTACAACGTTCCCCGAGGCTGTACCTTGCTTCAACAGCTCAGTCAGGGCAGCAGACGCTAATGTAGCATCACTGTGGACCAATCCCAAGGCACATAAACACAGCAGGGATTCTGAGATTGGCTCCTTTAACATGGAGCTGTGGAGAAAGAAGGCAGATCATTTCCTTTATATAATTTTCTATCACAAATGATTATCATATGGGCAAAATCATTCAAAACCATGCCATACAACACTGCGTAACTCACCATTTAAACAGCAGAGTCTTGGCTAAGTCTAGGTTACCCTGCCGGTGCTGGAGCAGGGCCTGAGCTGTCAAGATGTAAGCCTTCTCTTTCTCACTGGAAGCAACAGCCAAGGCACGTTCATAGGCTACAGTGCACACACACACACACACACACAACAGTTTATTCACAGTCCCTCTGGCACATCAACACAATCTGATTTCAGTGTGTCGCCCAGTCCTCACCACTAATGCTCTCTGGGATGAGCCCTGCCTTGCAGTAGGCCAGAGCCAGTCCAGTCAGATCACTGAGGTCCTCCAGTGGAGTGGAATTATAAACATGCACTGCCTCATCCCATTGGCCTGAGGTGCTGCAAAGGACACAGTGGACAAACAAAAAAAAATGAGATTGGGGTATTTGTTAAGTACAGTAAAAGATAATTTAAGTACATAGTAATGACACAGCAGGTTGTTACCACAAAGCACGACCATAGCTGCCCAGAGCAAAAGCCAGCTCTTTTGTCGAGGACATGGACTGAAGCAGTTCAACAGCTCTGCGAAAAGAGAGTTAAAATCAAAAAAGGGGAATTCTCAAATTGTGCTCCTTATAGATGAAATAAAGGTACAGCATCTTTCTTTTCTTGGTACACTGCCTCATCTGTGAGCTTTCAGAGTCAGTCAATGTGATTCAGACAGACACCTTTGGTAAGCCTGTAAGGCCTGCCTCTTCAGCTGCAGATGCTCATTCAGGTAGCCAAGCATGATGAAGGCATCAGGGTCAGACTGGATCCTCTCTGGGAGGGATGCAAAAGAAACTTCATGTCACACAACATCAGTCTCTAACACATGACCCAAATACAACCAAAGCATCTGTGGGTCCTGCACATCAACACACAACTACAGGCTGTACCTGTGTACTTGCTGAGTGCCACCTGAGCAGCAGAGATGGCGTTCATCTGGACTATGTTGTAGCGGTAGAGTTCAGAGTCTCTGTTGCTCTTGTCCAGCAGGGTGGAACACACCCAGAAAGCATAACCTTTCACTCCCTCCATCTGCCAGGGAAGGATGTGGTGAGAGAAGAGATGTAGATGAAAAGGGAGAAAAAGCAGAGACATCCACATTTTCTGTTTCACTGTGGTATCACCCCTAATTACTTTCTAGTAGTAGCAAAAGGCTGATAGCTGAAAATTCAGCAGAGTGACAGAGAAAGTTGAAGCAAAGATTAAACTGTTATTAGTGTGCTAATTAGTGGGTATTACAATAGCAACCCCAGTGCTTTTGCGATGTCACGCACATGTGTGTTGAGTTCAGTGGTGTGCCTGAAAAGATCCATGGTGTCATAGCTTCCCACTCTCTCTGCTATCAGCGCCTGGTAGGAGGACAAAGGGATAAAACTATCAGTTAGACAGATAAAGAAAAAGAGGTCAAAGAGAGAAATTCATTAAATCTAATGAATACTAGCACACTGACATGCAATTTCTTGCAGTCTTATCAAACCTTGTACTACAAGTATGTACTAAGAAACAGAAGCAAATTAGAGTAAATTTTAGCCAACAACATAGCATTTTTTCCTACCACTGTACTTGACATCCTTGAATTAAATGTATATAAAACTGCTTGTAAAAGACAAGAAATTACGTCTTCTCTGTACTAATTTCACAACTCATTAAAAACATTGCGCCTCTTACCGACTTACATGTCTTTCTTATTCCTTACCATTGCCAAAGCAATTGTACCATTGCAAGCAAACCTAATTATTTTCCCCAATTGTCCTTTTTCTTGACTAGCTATACTGTTACATTTTGCCATATTTATACATATAGAGTACAGGAAATATATGTGTATGCGATAACCCTTGGACAGTGAATTATTGCCATTTTTATTTTTTAACAACCATGTACTGTTAAGCCTGAATGATTGCTATCACTGTTGTATGGCCTGGCTCAGGTTAAACCCTTAGTCTGAGTCAGAGTAGGGCAGGTCATGACATCGCTATCCTGGGGAAAAAAAATATACCCAATACCGAATTGTAGGCAGAATCTGAGAAATGTCCGATACTGGTACTGGTATTGGAACAACTCTACCTTAAACATTGTCTCACAGTGTACTTGTACCTGTCCGATCCAGCAGTTGACATAAAGCGGCTCCAGGGATTGTGCAATCTTGAAGGCCTCATGTGCAAGCTAAGAAAATAAGACCAGACTTTAACAAAGAAAATGTCTACCAAGCTAAACAAAACATATAAGAAATAGATCACACATACCTCTATATTGTCCTTCTTCAAATACAGGGTACCGAGGTTGGTCCAAGCAACAACATTCTGTAATGAAATATTAAAAAGTCACATAAGAACATGTAAATATTTTCTGAGAACACCATTGATTATCTGAATAAATGTGTAGTGCATACATTTGGTTCAACTTGTATAGACTTGATGAAGCAATGTTGAGCCAGAGCAAAGTTCTCAAGATCTGATGTGACAGAAAGAAAGATAAAATTGCATCAGTTCCTTTTATGCAGATCAATCAAAAGCAGTTTTTGAATCAGAAAAAAAAAGCAATGAGACTAAAACTAAATGTAAAGGCTTTTGCTCTAAACATTTTTAAATGTTTTATTATCAACTCAAAGTAAAAACATTTTACAGCAACAATCCTACACAGAATAAAGGAATCAAGCTAGAGGACACGGTTACGGTTTCCCCAAAATGAAATATTTTTATCTTGTGCGCACAAGTTA
>NW_023339718.1:7413827-7449845 GCF_004916995.1 Morone saxatilis
TTAAGCAGTCAATTTGCTATGTTACTGGTGGGTAAGCTGGTTAAAAAGATAGTTGAGAAAGATGGCTTTCTGTTATTCGTTATGCATATGAATTTATAGTAAATTATCTTCACACAAGATAATAACTTGTGATAATAACAGTCAATACTGCACTTAAAAAAGCCAATAAAATATTGATGGGTCAAGTACATACTGACCAACCAATCAATCTGTCCACCAGATGGGGTAGATTGCTTTACAAGAGTGAGGTATATTACCTTTGCTCATTGAAATCACTCCTAAAGCATTCCAGTAGCTATAGTTCCCACTGTCCATCATGATAGCCTTCTTCAAACACTGAAAAGAGGAAAATATTCTTAAAAGACAAACTCTGGGAGCAAACAAAGCAAAACGGTTGTCGTGCAGGATTCTGGGAGTTACCTGCAGGGCCTTCTCAAGGAGCAGAGATGGGGAGTTCTGGTCCCCCTCTGTTGGGCAGGTAAGTCTGGACTGGCGGTAGTAGTTGATTCCTAGATCGTACCAAAGGCTGGGGACCTCAGACATCAGCTTCAAAGCACGGACGTAACACCTTCACAAAAAAACATGCACTTAATGTTTGATAGGGGCAGACAGGGTACCAAAGGGCACCATGCAGGCCATTATGCCATTAAAGCTATTCAATGTCAGCTTTTTTGTTAAAGTCCACAGATGTTATAAATATTTGATTTGACAGAGTAGCAATGGCATATGCCTGTTTTCATACCTCTCACCGACTTTGAGTGTCTGGGCCTGGTTCAGTGCCTGGCTCTGGGTGTTGGGGTCCAAACCTGCCAGCAGGGCAGGCACTAGAACCTGGGCTCTGTTTTGCGATACAGTGCTGACTGCAGTGCAAGCATCTCCCAACAGCTTCCACAAACAGGACAGGTCTGGACGCAGCTCCACAGCTCTGATGAGCACAGAAATGTGAAAATATAGATAAATGAAATCAGAGAAACTTCCTGTGTGCAATGTAATGAGTCACAGACAAAGCCTTATTTCATTTTAAGATTTACAAATGTCTAGTCATTACCTAAAGAGGTTCTGTATGGCTTGCTGAATGAGGTCAATGGCTCCCCCATCTCTGCAGTCCTCCATTAAACTTTTTGCCAAAGACAGTTGGCATTCCCCAAGACCTGAATAACAGATAAATCTAATTAAATTTAATCTTATTAAATGCAGTTTCAGATATATGACTCAGAGATATGCAAGGAAAAGGATAACATTAAACCTAAATGAAGATCTTGGACACACAGATACAAACACTAACCTTTAAGAGCAGGAACATAGTCCTGTTGCGCTGTGATCTGCAAGTACTCAGCAACTGCCTCCTTGAACTTGCCCAGGGTCTGTTTGATAGCAGCAGCCTGGTAGACACTGTAGATGGAGGAGGGTTGAAGCTGATGGGCCTTACCAAAGGCCTTAAGAGCTGCTGTGAAGCTCCGGCGGTTTAGGTAGGCCTCACCTAAACACTCCCAACACACCCAGTCCTCGGGGTCTGCTCTCAGAGCTGCCTGCAGACTATAAACATAAATGAAATGGTCAATAATGCTCATAAACATACCAATGATAATCTAGAAAATGATAAAGACCTAATGTAACACATTTTACTGTGTGAGTTTTGAAAGTCTTACTCAGCTGTGGCTTGCTGATGCTCTCCAATCTTCAGGTAGTACAGCCCTCGTCTCATCCAAGCCCATTTAGCTGAGCCCGGAGTGGCTTTCTCAATCACTGACTGAAGTATTGCTAAGGCAGTGTCCTATGGCATATAGGAAAGAGGAAGGGGAGAATAAAAAAAGGGGAGATAGGGAAAGAGAATCATTGGGGGGGGTCAAGACAAGAGAGAGACACCTGTAAGGAAACACTGTAACAAAATGCCAACGCCACGCATGAACGACAACAAATCCACTTACCATATCGTCCTGCTCCATACTGAGATCCACTGAGGCAGCTCCAGACTCTTCATCATCGTTGTCCAACTCAAAGGCCTTCTTATAGCAGCCCCGTGCCCGGCCAAGATCCTTCACCACCTCCCGGTAATAATGTCCAAGGTAGCGGAATACACAACCGAGGTGTGGGTCTAACTTTGCAGCCTGAAATGGGAAAAATCAAGCTTTCAAACTAAGATCCTATTCAGCTATACACTTTACGTCTGGCAATAAAAAAACAGGTTGTGAAGTTTATTTGTGAACAAGTTATGTCCTTTAACACTGGTCTTTCTTACACTGGACCATCAATATTTTAGTTTTTAAAAATGAATATATAGTAAAATACAATTCCCCCTCCCACCAAAAATTTGAATAATATATAATAAAAAAGTATTAAGTACTGACCTTGAGCAAATGTGTATGGGCTTTGCTCCGGTCTTTACGGGTCTCTTCTCCCATGTCCCAGTAGAGTTGACCCAGCAAGAAATAGTATTCTGCACAGTCTGGGCTCTGGCTAGTCGCCTTTAGAAAACTAAACAGCAGAAGAACAAGAGAAAAAAGTTCACTAAGGAGAACTAAACCATTTCACAGCACATAAAAGGATAGTTTGATTTGACCAGATTAAAACACACATGCACACAAAAAGAAACCCTGAGTTTTTACCTCTCCTCTGCCAGCTGCTGCTGACCCTGGGCCAATTGTGCCAGTCCTCTCAGTACCGACCCCTGGGGCAGGTCAGGGTTAGAGGCCACCAACTCGGAGGACACCTATGAAAGACACAATAGTTTACTTTGCATCAATCGTGCTTTTTTTCTTATTTCACATTTTATTGTAAAACAATTATGTCGAGCTGTTATTATTATCCAGTTATTATCCACATTAAAGTAATAATTTACTATATAATATAATGCATCTTCACAGAGAGAAATCAGTAGGTAGAAGGTTTCCAACCTTAAGTGCTTGATCAACTTGTCCCTTGTTAAGGTATGCACGTCCTTTAAGGGCTAATAGAACTGGGTCTTTTTCAGCATCTAGGATCTAAAAGAAAAAAATTAGAAAAACAACAAGATATAGATATGATATTTACTTGGTTACAACAGCTAAACCCAGAATAAATAAAAACCCTTTAACTGCTGAATTCCTTAATAAATTACCTGTGAAAATGTCTCCAAAGCCTGGTCTGCATCCTTCTCTCCTCCATTCCTGACTAAAGCCTCCAGCTTCTGCCTAAGCAGTTTGGCCCTCAGCTCCTTGTCTCCAGAAATGCACACTGTCAGGCCTAATAGAACCAGACACACAGTGAAGTTCATTATCTGCTTCAGGGACAAAAGACAGTTGCCCTTTAAAGAAGGTGGTAAACATCCTTGTTTCATTAACAAATCCCTCTGTTGTTGTTTTCAATTGAGGTCTGATGGGACATGTTGTTCTGGACTTGCTGGATTAGTGATTGCACGCTGCTGAGAGGCCATCTGGATGACTATAGTAATATACAGCAAACTAAACATACCTTGGGAGCATGACGTAGCACTGTCTAAGTATTTCTGCATTTTAAACTGAGCTTCAGCCAGACTGCACCATCCTGTACTGGAGCTCATTTTCTTCAACCCTAATCAAACAGAAGAGACAGATTATGGGTAGTTAGCACAAAAACTTGTGCCTTTTACATTACAAACAGAATCCATTCTTTGTTGATGCACAAACTAACCTTGTGCAAGGTCCTTAATGGCATCTTTATACCTCCCTTCTCGCAGTGCTTTGGTGCCCAGACCCAAGTGACTTAATCCACTGTTAGGGTCCAGATCCAGGAGCCGGGAGAAACAGCTGACTGCACACTCATTCTGAACACCTTCAAATACAAATGTAACATGTATTAAGAGTGGGACTGAATACCTGAAGGTGAAGTTTTATTGCATTCTGTGACATAAGCAAGACAACAGTATCATACCTGTTTTGAGGTAGTGAGAACAAAGGACTTCAAGAGGATAACTTTGTTTGGGATAGAGGGACAGCATGGACTCACATGCCTTTTTCATTTTGGCTTCTTCTTGTGGCAGCTACAGTAAGGGGAGATGTGTGATGAGCAGCTGATTATGAAAATACCTGTACAGGGCCAAATATGAAGTGGCCAACTACTTTTGATGAACATGACAACGTTGTAAATGTCCCTGAATTTCTGTGGTGGTGACACAGACAAGTGCACTTACTTTAGAAAGACATTTGATATAGTCCGTTGAGACCTTTTTGTGGTCCTCTCCTGGTACAGGATGCATGAGAACCATGGACTTCTCAAATGCTGTGATTAACTGATGACCACAAACAAACAACAATTATCAAAGGGCAGATGGCGTAGAGATTCATGCACTCAAAACAGCATTAAGAAGAATATTATGTTTGTTAGTCAGTGGGAGATATGTAAGCTTCTGACTTCCACTGGGTAAGACAACCCCGCTGTAAGTTCTGACTATGTGTGTCGCTGAGTTAAAGACCACATTTGGGGAAATCGTACATGCTGTCGCGTTTCATTGTCTTGGTCTTCCTCATTAAGGCAGTCTGAGAGGAGTTGGGTCATCTGTTGCCATAGCTGCAGCAACTCTTTCTTGTCCACAGCCTCTTCCTCCTTCAGCTGAAGGAACTGCAGCCAAAGCTTTGCCAACTATGTGAAAACAAACAAATGCATTCGAATGTGTGAAAGGAAGACAAAACTGCATGTTTTCCATTGAACACACGTGCCTTTAAATCACATACCTTTAAATATTCTTTGTCAGACTGATAGCTCTCTGACAGCTTTTTGATCATCTCATAACATTTATTTTTGTCAGAGCTGTTAATGGAGAACATAAAGAGAATCAGTAACATCACAAATAGCAAGCAAAAGCATCACAACTTCCTTTGAAAATGTAGGAAACTGTTTTTTTCCCCCCATACATTACCTTGCATACAGCTCAACAAGCTTCTGATAGACTGTAGGTAGCTCAACTTTGAAATCCCACTGATCAGTCTTCTCGTAGAGATTTGCCAAGCCCTAAAACAAAAAAGCATACACTTGACACTGTTTAACACATTTTAAAGGACTGTGCCACTCATCAGTGGCATCCAGGTGGAAATGAATTAGGTTCATTTCAGCTTAAGACATATAAAATATCATTAATGAATTTCTCTCAGTGTAAGAAATGCAAAATGTTGTTTGTATCAGCCCAGTTGGACCTACAAGCACTGAACACTACAGTTCCCCACCTTACCTGCCATGCCAGTAGCTGCTCGGGCTCCAGCTCCACAGCCTTTTTGTAAGCTGTCTGAGCCTGATCTGGTTGGTCGAGCTCACTGGCTGCCAAGCCGATGAACACCCATGCATTATAATTGTTCTTCTCAAGTTTCAAAACAGCCTAAAAGCACATTTAAGAGAGAAAAGTCAGCTATACAACATATCTGTTAGCCTCACTCAGTACCCAGACTGCCTGGAATAGATGCACATCAACACAGCAGAGACCTCATGTAAATATGTCACATTTCTGAGTGTCTGAATCTGCGATGCTTTACCTTGCAGTGTTTGAGAGCCTCTTTGAACTCCTTGTTTTTTATGGCCTCTCTGGCACTTTTCAGTGCTGTTTTCACTTCTTTGCTAGACATCTTGTAAAGACCTGAGTGACAGAAAGAGACATTGTCACATTACGAGTCCAAATTAACAGCTGTAAGCCACACAGCTAGTTCATCTCGCAACACACAAAGCAGTCGTATGAATGAATGATGAGCTAACACTATTTATCTGACCTAGAGTTAGCTGGAGCTTGTATTAACTGTTAGCAGTGCTGGCTAACTAAATGCAGCTTAGCATGTTAGCTGTGAGCTTGTCAGAGCTTCTAAACTAATTTATCTTAGAATGAAAAACTGGTTTCAAACCTTAATTGAAACACAAGATGTTCTTTATTCAGTTGGCTGAGGTGTTATCCAGAATTATTTTGCTAATGAGAACAAAACTTAAGTCGACCCATTGTTGACAACTTGCTCGCCTGTTGGGTGACACGGAAGTGAAGTAGCCACACCTGCTCTGAATTTTCAAAATAAAATCACTTGCAGTTTGGTCCACTTGAGTGTGTGCAGGTATAATTAAGAATAACAAACAAACAAGCAATAAATAAACAAGTGAACAACATATTTATTGATTTTTAAGGAATGAATGTATTGGACTGTTTGAGGGTAACTAAGAAACTGTTTATTTTCTTTTTGAAAATCAAAATCGATCAAAAGAATGTCAGAAAAAATGAATGAATTAAGAAATGAATAATGGAAATAATTTATTATACTTGTACATGACTATAGTATACATGTCATGGTCATGTTACATGTAATTCCCACTGAAAGTCTGTGTATCAGAGATGTGACAGTATGAGTATAAGTGAAGATTTAATCAAATGGTGAGCGTAGGACATTAAAAAAAGCATACTCTGAGATTATCCATCCATTAAAACTATTACAGATCCATAGAGCCACCATTCCAAGTTCAAGTCTGAGTCCAGCTCATTTAAAACACAGACACCTTTAAGTTAACCATCCTTATAACCATAAAACAATATCACAAAGAGCCATAGAGCCATTTGTCAATAGCTCTCTCATTGGCTAATGCATCTTTTTGCCAATCCACATGCCACCTGAGGTTAGCAATGACCTGGCTGTAGTTTCCCTCCAAACTGTGGCGCCAGGCACCAAATGCTTCTTTATTGTAGAGGTGGACAGCTGTAGAGACTTTTGGATAGTCTACAATACTACGCAATAGCTTGTCCAGATGTGCCCGCACATCTGGGAATTTGATAACTACGTTATGAAGTTCCTCCTTGTCCAGTGTTACGTCTGCAAAACACAGAGAATACAGAAAATCAAGAAGAGTCAGAGCATTGTGATTGATTTTTTTCTTCTTGAAACTATATGAGGGTTGAGTGACTGAAGTTTACTTTTAGCTAGGAACTCACCAAAAAGCTGGGGAGGGACACTCAGGCCATCAGCATAGGCAATATATTTCCACCGGCCACTTCTCAGCATGTATGTAGAGGTATTGACATTACAACCATGATATTCACTCAGAACCCAGTCTGGATGTCGTTTCTTGGAAAAAATGTTGGCCTTGGACAGCAGAGGAAGGAGCGAGTGGCCACTGAGAATACCTCCTGCCGAAATACCAGCAATGTCTGCAAAACAGACAAAGTGTGTTACACAAGTGTGATCAAGTCAAAATACTAAAATCAAAATGTACTATTCCTTTTATTCTATCCCTTTCAACAGACATTTGATTTATAATCTTTAATAGACATTTTAATCCTATGTTTTCTGTCTACTTCCTTACCCAGCACAGTAGGATAGAGATCAACCAAAGACACAAGCTGGTTGACTTGCAGGCCAGACGTCAGCCCAGGCCCCATGATCAGCAGGGGGACATGGGAGCTGCCTTCAAACATTGACATCTTGTAGAACTGCCGGTGCTCCATTGCTAGCTCTCCGTGGTCAGCCGTAAAGATCACAACAGTGTTGTTAAGCTGGCCAGTCTCCCTCAGAGCTGAAATCACCTGGCCTGGTGACACAGAGGGTGTGGGAGACACAGAGTAAGCATTGAGCTGCTGTGACAGGGTAAAATGGTGGTAAAATAGACTTTAATATGCATTTAATATTTTAACTTTGGGTGTGAAAGTAAATGAAGAAAATATACTGAATATGGGCAATACAGAGAAATTCTTCTTCTGTTTATCTTGTGCGGAATGTTTTTTTTAATAAAAGCCTAATTGCTAACCTGGGGCACAGAAAAATAGTATTATTTATATGACACTTTTATATCATTGTACCTATACAAAGAAAATTACCTTTATTTATTTAAGGACGTTTCACTGACTCATTCAAGACAATGTAGCCAAATTTTCTAACAGGCTGCACTGAATCAACAGTAATACTGCTACAGATATTCAGTGTAAATTGGATATATTAGTATTTCTGATCAAATGTAGCTACATGCAGTTGACTGCTATGCCACGCCTTGTTTTATAGCCAGTGGTATGTTGGCTGTGCTGCAAACATTGTCACAGAAACTCTCTCTCTACAGCTACTTTACTTCAGTACTTATTTTTGTCCATGTTGGGATCCTGTTTTTTTTAGGATTTATGAACCTTAACAAAGAAACTGCTCCTTGCAGGTTTGTCTGCTTCATTAGTTATCTTGCAAGAGAGTTCAGTTTGAACTTGAGTCGTCTTTGTGGGTCCAAAAGACCAGGGTTAAGCTCAAAGTTAGCTGTCAAACCCACCACCTCCTAGTGATAGAGACTGCTCCCTGGTGAAATACTGCTGTCAACTAACCCAGCATGGCATCTGCTTCGGCACACATGGCATAATAGAAGGCCCTTATGCTTTTGACTTCCTCCTCTGTGAAAACACCACTGCAGTTTTTGGTGAAGGTAGAGTAGTAGTCAACCGGGTGCATGGCCGCCATAGGCAGCCATTTAGGAATTGTGATGAGCTCAGAAGACACCTGTGTGTAAAATAAGAACTTAAAATTACATAGTGATGATTTATATAAAACATACAATGTAATTTTGCAATAATGGAGGGAAAACATTCTAGAAACAGGCAAAGAAATGGCATGCCTTTCCCAGCCAGTATGGTGAGGTGAGGAAGGTGGATCCTCCAGCAGTGGGCCCCAAGGATTCAGTTTTATAGGGGTGAGGTAAATTGAGGCCAAGGTAAAGAGCGAAGGGCTGGTGTGAGGATGCAGCTGTCTGTTGAATCCACTGTGTAGCCTTGTCTGTGTTTTCCCAGTCTTTTCTCATGACCCTTACTGTTGACATGTTCCCAGCAAGTTGCGTAACAGGTCGGCCCTCCTGGCGCAGGAGGAACTGAACATCGCGTGTCCAGGCCTCAACTCGATTACTGCAGAAGTTGCAGAAACACACAAATACCAACAAGATGCAAGCAGAGACACAAAAACTGGGAAGTGGAAAAAAACATGTTAGGACAGAAAGATGATTTACAGTGTTCTGGAAAATAGCTGCCCACATACACAGTTACTTATCTGTGTGTATATACCAGTATGTATGTGTTATACTGACTTTAGTTTGGTAAATAGGAACAAGAAAAGGTTTGTAAAGGTGTTGTCTTATCCGAAATACAGGCTCAACTCTCTACACAACCCTGACAGCATCTGCCTACCTGACAGAGTGACTCCCTGAGGTGTAGTCCAGCTTGCCCATCATCTTGGTAAGATATCCATTTGCCTCCAGCAAATCCATCCATGTTGTTGCATTAGCATCCAGGCACTTGTAGTTGTTCCATGACTGAGTGAGGTGAACAAACTGACCGCTCCACATGGCTGAGAACAAAGATTAAACCCACTAAAATACATTTAATATTCCACATTTATTACCATTTTCATTACCACAATATCTTTCTTTTTTATAAAGGTTGTTTGCCTTTTTATTGCTCAAGATTGACAGGAAATGGGAGAGAGAGAGGGAATGACACGCAGCAAAGAGCCACAGGTCGGACTCAAATCCATGGCCGCTGCTCCAAGAGGACTCAGTCTCAATACATGGGGCACCAGCTTTACCATTTGAGCTACCAGGGTGCCCGCCACAATATCTTTTTAGTTACAATTTAAGAGAAAGCCCAGAGCCTTTGGGTAACTTACCTGCTCTTGAGGGGCAGCAGATGGGTGAGTTGGTGTAAGCATTGAGGAATGTGGTACCAAGCTCCCTGAGGTAGTTTACATATGGCAGCTGCACAACTTTGCTGCCGGGATCAAATGTCAATCGCCCATCCTGGAGAAAGAGGAAAACCGATATTTAGATTGACATACATAGTCAAACAAAGATTAAACATGAAAAATTTCATGAAGCATTTCTGTATAGTGCTTAATCCTGACCTCTACTGATGCTTCAGTCTATGGTTATAAACAAAAACTACTACTATTGTATACAGTAGTAAAGCACTGTAGTGTAACATACTTACAAATGCATCACTCATCACCATCACAATGTTGGGTCTAGTTCCATTTTGGCACAAACTTGGACCATAAAGTTGAAACAGGAAAACCAAAGCCAACACTTTTTTCATGACAGCGTTTCACCCTCTTCACGTCTGGTGATACACTGATGTAAAAAAAGAAGATATTTGTGTAGACAGGATGGGACTCATCAGAGAAAACATTCAAATGCTCCTCTTTTGACTGCGAGTGATGGTTACTTTCGCGATTGAGGAACTTGGTATAAACATCCCGGTTACGCTTTCAAAATAAGAGTTTATATATATAAATTAATTTAAAATAAGGCAGTCCACCTGTACGAACTGAATATATATATTTTTAATGGGAAAAATAGAGCTTAATTTAAAAATTTACACATATTACCATTGCCACCAATCATTTAAAAAAAATGTATCAGAGAAAAAAAGCTTAACAGGGGTACATTTTTTAAAACATGTAATGACAAACTGGAAACTGTAGAGGGCAGCATTCATCTTTTAACAAACCATCTGTGCTGCACAGTTTTGTTGAGCTGGCGCTGTCATGATCACAAGTATATGTAACTGTGTGTGAGAAACCAAATATTTAGTTAGGATCATAAGTGCTGAAATCAAATAGCCCCTCATATGACACGACTGCATCTGAGGCACTTTTTTAAATTATATGAGGTAACCTGAAATATGATTCCTAATTAATTGGTTATAATTTATTTTAATGATGGGTTTTAATCAAACACCATACAATTTTAATCAGATGTCATCCAATACCGTTGATGTTTGCTGCATGCTACCGCGGACCTCCACAGACACAGCTATTATACACACACTTCCTGTAACTTATATGCTCATTATCGGCTAATTGTATTGCTGGATTGGTGTGGTACCTTGTAAACAGTCACAATGGATCAGAATTGAAAGGGTTGTTATGCAGTCATGAAGTGCTTGTTGAAAGCAATGCACATGAGTTACAGTGCTGTTCAACAGGTGATACTGCAGCTCCCTGTAGAGGACTTAATGGCCACCAGGTGGCGTTTTGAGCCTCAGAGTTGTTTTTCTGCTCAACACAATGAGAAATCCCACCCCCCATATGTGCATGGCTCATTTTAATCTTAACACAAAAACAACATATGCGATAGATGAACGTATAGGAAGCGTTTCTGTAAGTCTGCTCGCCCTCCCCCCTTCAATCGTAGGCCTACATGAATGTATCCAGCAGTTCTGCATGGTCTCTGCTGTAGGCATCAAGCGAGATACAGCTGTTATTTTCTGTTTATTGCACATGGATGTGGAGGTTGTAGTGAGCCGGGATATATGTGAGAACATATCTATAGATACAGAATGAATGTGCAGACATTGTGCCTGGAAATAAGGCTGGAAGCTGTGTTAAAAAGATCCTGAGGTGAAGTACTATCCACTACTATACTATACTATATAATCAAATATTACAAAGAGTGGAAATGTGTATTTTCTAGTTCAATCAGCAAACATATCCCTTACATCTCTCTTGAACTACAAGTCTGGAAACAAGTTGGGGTGAGACATTTTAGGTAGATGTACAGTGTTCATGTATTTTAAACACATAAAGGCTAATATGTCACAATAGAATAGATCACCCAATTACCTGTAAAGTTTTATAAAACTACCGTGGAGAACATTTCTTTGTACAGTCTTTCAGCTGTTTGGCCAAACTTGTCATCTGGCTCAGTGCCACACTTCGCTGCCTTGTTCCAGAAGGCGGAAGGAGGGGGCAGTGAAGCCCTGCGCATGCGCCCAAGGTTGTTTTTCACACAGCCCTTCCCCTTAAAGTGAGCTGAGCTACGGGGGTTTCCTTGTCTTTGACTGGAGACCAAGTAGGAGAGAGGCGGACGATAACAGCATCCTTTGCTGTTATTCAGCCATCACACATCTCAATGAACTGCTCGCAAAGACACCACTGATCGTGCCTACTGCTCAGTGCAGGGCAGAGATACTGATCAGTGTCTAAAAACTGCATCTCTTTTTCTTATGAGATTATTTTTTCATAGACTCTTTTTTTTAAACTTCAAGGTCTCTGTAGCCTCTCTCTTTCCACCATGGTGCTAGGAAAGGTAAAGAGCTTCACAGTAAGCTACGACTGTCTCAATGACAGCAATGTTCCCGTTTTCTCCAGCGGGGACAGCGTCTCAGGGAGGGTGATCATCGAAGTCACGGGAGAAATCCGTGTGAAATCTCTCAAAATCCACGCAAAAGGATTTGCAAAAGTTCGTTGGACTGAATCGAGAAATGCTGGATCCAACACTGCCTACACGCAGAACTACACAGAAGAAGTGGAATATCTGAATCACAAAGATATTTTAATTGGGCACGAAAGAGGTAAGAGAGTGTGGTTTTATTTTTATTTTATTTTTTTTTAAGTAGAAGTTTTAGAGGAACTGATGCTCTTTGTGCTGGTTGGGGATCAGGTTCACTGGAGGATGGGGATGCTGTTGTCCTGAATGTCACAAACTGTCATAGTAACGGAATAATATTCACATTATAGAGATGGATAACTTGCATATCGTTGCTTCTTTTTGTGCTGGTGTTTGTATAAATGTGTTTTTATGACATTGGCTAGATACAGCTCCATCTTTACTTGTTTGTGTCAAGGTGTCGGAATGAATGACAGCAGCTCGGGCAACTGTGTTTTTCATAGTATTTCAAGTGTAAAACGAGAATTATACTCCGTTTTTAAGACACGGGCCGATAGCCTGATAACTTACGGTGGTGTATCTGCGGCTTTGTTAGACATTTTCAACGAAGAAACGCATCATATTGGGTGTTTCTTTGTAGCTTTTCTTAAGTTTCCACCCATTGTTCAAAGCGGTTCAATCCTGTTCAGAAAACTGGAGTCGGAGAGGGCGGGGCGACGCGCATGCCCCTCCCTCGCCCGCGCCTGATTGGCTGAGGTGCTCATGTGTGGCCAATGACATCATTATCTTGCAGAGAGTGACACAAAATCCTGCAACTTTTTAATCAAGTAAACAGCTGCAAAACAGGACCAGTCGATGGAAGTAGCCGTAGTTTGGTTTCAAATGCATTAAAAGCTGCACTGGAGCTGCAAAGCTGATGCCTTGTTTCAGTTGAATGTATCCACAAATCTGCACAAAAGGCCTATGTGTTTTTCTGTAATACAATATGACGTTCAATTAGGTTTTATGGTCAGCAGCTTTGTGGTTGAGCCCTACTGTTATGTCCCAACACAAATTGTGTCACTTTATCCACAGACTGGTTGATGCTGTTCAGAGTGAATCACCACCTTGAGTCTGTGCTTGCATATGAGTGTCCTTTATAGTGGTTTGGTTTTTTAGCTTTTCGCCCTTTTGCTCTTTATCATTAAGTGAATAGATAGTTTGTGGTCCAGTCTGCAGCAGCCTGTTTGTAGCAGGTGAACTGGGTTTGGCCAGACGTCATTGCGCTGGTCAGTCATGATTGGAAGGCGAATAGTACAGCAAATTGTTCATTATCAGCCGGAAAAAAAGGTTTAAATTGAGAAGAGACGTTGTCGCAATAAAGCGCCGTTGGCCAACAATGGTGCTTGAGCAAAAGCTACATTACATCCGCTCTTTGTGCCACATTTCCCGTGACGCTGAAGTTGGGTAAATACGGAGGAAAACTGCGGTGGTTGGGGCTTGTAGTAGTAGGCTGCGGTGTCGCACAGTGAATGCGTAATGAGAGCAGAGCGGCTGTGGGAAGCTGCTCGCACCGGTTTAGGCCGGTCTCCTCCTGCTGGAGTCTGCCGTCTGACTGACAGCTCCGCACTTGTTTACCACACTGCTGCTGCCTGCTGGGGGAGGGAGTGCTGAGCTGGCAGAAGCACACCCGGCCGCTCTGTCGACCCAGCTCTTCAAAATGCACTCTTCATGTTTTTTTTGGTTTTTTTTTTTAATGAAAAATTCAGTTTTACTCAATTACAAGCAGTTTGTCGATGTTGAAGTATCCCCTCCTCCCTCTTTAAAAACGAGAGAATCTTTTTTGATTTGATTCCAGAGATTAACAGAAAACAAATTTGCCCTTGTTAGTGTAGTGAGAGAGCTTTATCTAGGTTACTGGATACGATTTTCTAGTTTCCCCATATAGCCTACATTTCCTCATCATAGCTTATGTATTTGCCATCATATATGCAAATGGAGTCTAGTTCTTTGTCCATACAAAAGCACAGTCTTGCACTCGAGTTAGTTTCTGGCACCTCAAACAATTAACTTCTTTGGTGTGCTCTAAATATTATTCTCTCAATACATTAATTATAGACAGATATGATAGTAAAACCCCTTAATTCTCTTTTGTCTCCCCCACCCTGTGTTTTTGATATGACTTTCAGATGCCTTCGTAGAGCATTTTACCCAGGTATGGTATACATGTGTTTGGAATATTGTCCTCCTTGTTTTTCAGACGATGACAACTCTGAGGAAGGACTCACCACTATCCATTCAGGAAGACATGAGTATGCATTCAGCCTCGAGCTTCCACAGACGTAAGTGTCTTAACGTGCTGGAATAAGAGATTAAACATCAGTACCAGCATTATTTAGCTGTAGCAAAAGTGAGCTTTTGACAGTCAATATAACCCCTTTCTCCTCTTTTTCCTTATTCTTCTTTCCTGTAGACCTCTGGCTACCTCTTTCGAAGGGAAGCATGGCAGTGTTCGCTATTGGGTGAAGGCAGAACTCCACAGGCCATGGCTCCTGCCCATGAAGACCAAGAAGGAATTTACAGTCTTTGAGCACATTGACATCAACACTCCATTATTGCTGGTAAGCTCCTTTGAAGCAGTCTTTGGTGCCATTCAATTGACTGAGGCATTGTACAAATGGAAAGATGGATATCAAATGAGTGTCAAAGTGAAAAAAGGGTTCTAGTTGTGTCTGAATACCCACTATATAGCAGGAACAGGGGTAGGGTTGTGGTGGGGAATATGAATATATAATGAGCTAATGCTTCTGTTTTCTTTTTTCTTCAGTCACCACAGGCCGGCACGAAAGACAAGACACTTTGCTGTTGGTTCTGCACCTCAGGTCCTATTTCCCTAAGTGCCAAAATTGAAAGGAAGGGATACACCCCAGGTGAGAATAAGTTAATGATTAATAATGCAACTGATAACCTTGTTAGTCATCTATTAACTAGATAAGTTAATGGGAGTATCACACTCTGCAGATCACTGCATTGACTAGTAATTACACACTGGATAAAAAGATGATTACCATTGATAGAAATGTAGAGACAATTTAATGAACCTCTCCTCTACCCTCCGAAACTTTGCAGGAGAGTCGATCCAGATCTTTGCAGAGATTGAGAACTGCTCATCCCGCATGGTGGTGCCAAAGGCAGCCATCTACCAGACCCAGACCTTCTACGCCAAAGGGAAGATGAAGGAGGTCAAGCAGCTAGTGGCCAACCTGCGGGGAGAGTCTCTGTCCTCGGGCAAAACGGAGACCTGGAGCGGCAAGATGCTGAAGATCCCACCTGTCTCACCCTCCATCCTGGACTGCAGCATTATCAGAGTGGAGTACTCCCTCATGGTGAGTAAATACTTTTTGTATTTGGGACACTCCCCAACATGCCTTGCCTCTGTGTCACTGGCATAGACTCATACGGGTTTCATTACAGTCTCCTCTTGTCCTTATTATCACAGTTACTCAGCACCATTATCAGTACAGAATCAATATTTCCTAGTAAGCCAGTAACTCTCCTGGTAAAGAGCCTGGCTGACTCAGCTCTGCATTGGCAAATCTGGGCCTTGGATTGCACCAGGTGTTCTCTCCACACATGCTGCTAAGAGCATTATCCCAGAATATCTTTGGTAACACCTGCCTTGAGGGTGCTTATAACCTCTTTACCTTGCGAACAGACAGGCACCAGCTGAGGGCTCTACCTTGCATAAGTAATTGACCTCAAGACATTGACCCACATATTGTGGGTCGACCCATTTAGCCCCGACTAACATAGTTTTATCTGATAGAGGATTAAAAAGCTGTTTCATTTCATTCTGAATGCTCAGCTCCAGAGACCATGTTTTTTTTACACTGCTGCACATTGTTTTTACACCTCCAGAATGACTTGCATATACTAACCTAATGTGATGTCCTCATTTCTGTGCTCAGGTATACGTGGACATACCTGGGGCGATAAACCTGTCCTTGAATCTGCCCCTGGTCATCGGAACCATCCCTCTCCACCCCTTTGGTTCCCGCACCTCCAGCGTCAGCAGCCAGTGCAGTATGAGCTGGCTGGGCATGGGACTGCCTGAGAGGCCTGAAGGTAGGTTGGATCTCATGATCATGGTTTATATTTATGACTCTATTCTGAGTATAATTTCCTAAAACGCTAACATGTGGCTTGCTCTTCTTCTGTAGCTCCTCCAAGCTATGCAGAAATTGTGACAGAAGAGCAGAGGCAGAGCAGTCTGGATGTGCCAGCAGCCCGTGAGGAGCTGGACGGACCTCTCTTCGCCTACATTCACGAGTTCCGCTTCCAGCCTCCTCCTCTGTACTCTGAGGTAAACACCAAATAAGATAGAGCAAATCATTTGTCTATTTATTTTTCTATTACAGACTAAATTAAATAATCTATGTGTTTCATTAAATGACTCCTCTTGTTCTGTTCTCTTCCCCACTCCAGATCGATCCTAACCCAGATCATGCCAGCCGTACAGAGGAGCGCAGGCTTGATGCCTGTCCATCACGCTGAAGGGTATTCTGAAATTCCCCCTGACTGACTTGGGGAACTCCAAAGGAACCCGCTTGCAAGGCTCAGCTTTGTTTATTTTTCTCCAGCAACAACGTTCACGCAACGCTGTTGACAACAAGAGAAAAGTATCCAACCAACCAAGACTTGGACACATACCAACAGTTGAGTTGGGTTGGACAAATCTGTTCCTGCCTTCCCTCAGTGAGAGAAACAGGAGTCACTAGTTTGGGGTATAACTTCCTTCCTGTGTCAGCCTGCTGAGGGTTGGATATGTACAGATGAACACATATTCAGTCTGTATGAAAAAAAAAACACCCCACTAGTAGCAAGAGCCCTGGTGGTCGTATTGACAATGATGAGAAAGAATCATCAAGGCTCAGCCTGCCAAGCTCCTCTTTAACCCTCGATTCTTCTGTACTCATGGCACATAAGGACATGGCTCCTCACACAAAGGGCAGGACTAATCATGTCCAGACTCCAGCAGAATCACCTAAAGAAAATGGGATGAAGAGAGAAAAATAACAACAACCACCATAATCTGTATGAATGAAAGCATTCAGCGGCAGTGGTCAACCACAGAGCAAAGACTAGGTCCTCCTGCCTCATTTGGGATTTTGTTTTGCACATTTTATTCTTTACTTGAGTTGTGTGGCTCTGTTTAATAAGAAAAAAAAATCACTAATAGTTTGGTTTCAGCCTGGTAATGTGCCAGACTAAGAATATGAGACTGCAGGCTTAACTTTTAAGACTTTCATCTGCATAACTTTGAGCAACGCTGAGAACAGGATTTGATTTTGGAAAAAAGACTGAAAAGGACAAGAACAATGCACTGAATTTGTTTAAGCTGTTTAAGAATTTTCTTTTTCCCCATATGACATTTCCTCAGTGACTTATAACAACTAGACTGGACTTTTACTACAACTGCAGCACACTATCTCCATCTGGAAGCTCTTTAAGATGTTGCCTCCTCAGCTTGGATCCAAGTGTGGCTTCCCTCCTCTTTTAGTTTAATTCTGTTGATCTGTTTTTGGTATTTAGCTCCAATCGTAGAAAAGCTTTTAACCTTTTTTTGTGTTGAGGTTGCTCTGGATTTGGATTAGGAGGGTTGCAGACCTACATTTGCCACTCAAACTGTAGTTGAAGAAAAAAGTGTGAGTCTGTGTGTGAGTGTGTGTTTGAGAGGGTGGTACATTGTGGAGGGACTCGCCTCACCCTAATTGCCTGCAGCCCCTCTACTCCTGATCTCAGGGCAAGCCAGGCTTGCATAACTGCCCAAAAAAAGCACTGTCTCAGGTGGTCTTCTCACTTGCCAAACAGTTGGGGGAAAAAAAGAGAAAAAAATGTAATAGGTTTTAAATTGCACTGTTAAAAATAATAATGAGTTTTTTTTAACTACCAAAACAAGAGAATAGACCTGCAGCAAAGAAAGGCAGCTTTCTGAGATGAATCACATTCCCTTTTTGTCCTGCTGCACTTGCCCAGTTCATCCAGTAACAGTTAGATTTTCCCAGACCAGTGAAGCCAGAATGCTAGATATAAAAAAGAGAAGGAAACAGGGGAATGACACTGCTTCTGTATTAAAGGAGCAAACCCAGCACAAATGAAAAGCTGGGGACATTGCTAAACTTCTGTTAAGACTGGTCAGAACAAGTAGTAGTAGGTTGATATGAGTAATACATTGGTTTTCTAACTCATTCAACACAAAAGACCAGCTACAACAGAGGTTTGACATAGTCAAGAAAAAGAAAAGCAGCACTTTTTTGATAAGAAAAAAAAAAAAAAAAAGCATTCAATGGTGAAGGTCTGGAGAATAACCATTTGGTACTAACCACGTTATATTAGAGGATTTTTCAGTAAAGCAGTGTTGTGTAGGACGTTATTGCATTATTTAATTTTTTAAAGATTAGTGACTTTTTCTAAGTTTACATTTTAAACGTAGCTGACACCAGTTTGTATGTGTTGTGCGTGTGTGTGTGTGTGCACGCTCTTATCGAGATCCAGCGGCAACTAAATATACAGCTTCTGACAGTAATCGACAAACTGCAGATTATTAAAGTGATCTTATCTTAGTGGCCTTGACACAGAAAAGACCTGATCATGACTCTCATTTTTCAGCGTCTATGTTAACTCTTGTTCTCCTTTTACTATGTTTGTTCACATCTGTATGTTTTTAGACCTTTCCATGTTTATTCAAAAGGACAAAAAGGGAAGAGGGGGAAAAAAAAAAGAAGCAAGTGTTTTAAAAAAAATTACATCCTGGACAGGCCTCTTGATTGTGTTATTTTTCCGAAGCTGATGAGGGTTGACTTTTTTATTTTTTCTCCATGTATTTCTGGGCATTGGTTTAGTTTGCTTGCTAGTTTAACAAGTACCCTTCCTGAGTTAGTTTCCCTGACCTCTACAATCCCCCTCAGGCCTGGGGGTGGCAGCTGTTGATCAGTACCCATCCCCCCTCGAGAAACATTTAGGTAACATGGGATAGCAGACAAACTGCTCCTTATACTGTTCTATCCTGTTCTATTTGTTTGCAGTTCTTTGTTTGGATTTTACTTAGGGAAAGAGTATCAAGCTACATGGTAATGAATAAGCTTACATATTTGTTTCAGGTTGGTCAGTTCCATAGTCCATTTGCTTGGGCCTCAGAGTAGTCCAGTGTCAAAACTAAGCTAAACTCCTGACCTAATAAAGGCAGGAACTGAAATGTTAAAGAACCTGGGAGACGGGATCTGAAACATTTTAGAAACAAAGTGCAATATCACTCACTGAATTTTCCTCATTCTCCATTTGTATGTTTGTTTTTATCTTTTTTTTTTGTCTGTTAATCATGACGATGTATAGATATTCTATGAATATACTATGTTCTGAATGATTTAACCTTTTGTCTAGTTCTTCCTTTTGATTTAAATAAACTTTTTGTTCTAAATTACAATGGAGTGTCGGTCAATTTGTTTGTGCAAGATTGAACACAAGTGCACCATATACACTACACGCTTTCACATATTAATAAATGCATTTGATTTAGTGAAGAGAATTACTTTTAACATTGGCCTTTATTTTGTCTGAGCACCAATCTTTCGACCGAATTTCAACAAAACATCTCTTCAACTGAAAAGCAAACAGTTAAAATGACGCTGCAAATGATTAATCATTACCCATCGCTTAACCCTGATAGAAACCTATTTTATGTGGGTCATGACAGCTTCAGATTAGAAGCACACAGGTTGCCACTCTGCTGGACACAGATTATCCTCTAAAACTAGTACAACACTGCCCCTAGAGGTGGTTTGAAAACTGCACCTGGCCATGCTGGCAGAAAGCTGGATGATAGTAAAGCCCTAAGACTTATACTAAAGACTATCATAATAAGTGGTAGGACATCACCAATTCATAGGAAAATACACCATACTTACATTTAAAGATTGTTTTTAGGGCATGTGTCAGGCAGTCAACCTAAATATCTTTTAATGTCCCAAAAAGTGACACAGATTTCTTCCTCTTTTAAATCTTTTTGTACATGTCCAAACTGGTCTTTACTGACCAAAGTTTCCAGGGGTTAACTGGGGATTCCTCAGGGCAGAAGAGGAAAAGCAAAGACAGAGAGAAAAGCTGCACTTTCCTCTTTGCTTAAGTGCCACTTATGTGAATTATGTGACTGCGTCAGGTCTGAGTGATTCGGAGTGCCAAATAATTTACTCAGAGTCTTCTTGCCTTATATTATAGGCTCATTTGTTTTATTGATAGAGCAATTAAATAATGTTAATGTCCCTCAGATTAGATATTTTCATTCTGACCAGCTAGGGTTAGGTGTTCGTATTAAACAACACATTTCTGATAAACCAGATGTTAATTAGGATCCAGTGTGTTTGAATATTTAAATTCCTTGGACGAGTCACAGCATCCCATTCTAGGAAAGTCTCAGTGAAACCTAATATGAGTTGACGGCTACAGGCCAAGTGAACCACAGCCATAGGTCGACATATAGCAAAACACATGATTTATTGATAGCTGCTGAATGATGCACAAGAAAGAACATGCTGGCGTGCTACAGACCAATGGTGGAGGAGGTATCAGCATGAGACTGAAATGTACTGACAAATGTATTTTGTAATATCCAATACACAAGAATCAAGTAATTACTTTTGTTGACTTTGAGCTCTTTTTTTTTTGTTAACATTCACATTTGATATTTTGATACACATTACCACTTAGATTAGTGGGTTGGGAATCTTGATAGCTTGATTTGTTTCAAATAAATATTCAACATATATTTGTATATGTTGCAGCTTTCTATCTTTCAATAGGGCTGCTCTCATTCTGGTACCAGTTTGTGTACACAACCTATTTATAACGTTCAACAGTCTCTTTTGTGTGCAGTCAATCAATTTTACTCGTAGTGTATCGACTTATGTATTACGTCAAGCCAGTTAATTGATTCTGTTGGAAAATACGAGCATGCAAAATGCAAAGCGATCTCTGAAAAAACATGGACGTCATTGCCATTGCATAACTGAAGCTGGAAGTTGTTGATATCTGAATGTCCTCTATAATGTAGGAACCCTTCAGTAACTGTAACTTTAGTAACCTTTACCCAAAACTGATGTGTACAAACTGACAGCTCATCAACTTTAGTGGGAATTTTTGCACATTATCAGTTTGAACCAGCATCAGTGATGACTCAGCAACCCTGTCAGCTTTGACCAAGCACTTCAGTGTGCCTTTGTCATCTCCCCTCCTCCCCTGGCCCCCTTTGACTTTTGTGGGCCCAGGCCTTTGTGGGTGTCTGACCCGTGCGGATTGAAAAAAGGGAGGAGGGGATTATTGAGGTAGAGCATAGATTGGGGCGACGTGCATGCATGTGTGTGCGGTGGGAGTGTTGATTAGCAAGTGCTGACACTACACAGGCCTCAGCTGTTTCCTCTCACCAGCTAATCCCACTACCCAGAAGCCCCTGTGATCCAGAGGTTCCCGACAGCTTGCTGTGACCAGGCACGTTCAGCATGGATGAGGAGAGTTGGACTGAGGCCCCTGTACCCCTGCTTGCCAGTGCCACATCATCACTGTGACATAATAGAAACACACACACACACACACACATACATCTCTACACTGAGGGTTGGAGCTCAGCATCGATGCGAGCCCACGCATTCCTCAAAACAATAGAACAACCAAAATTACAACAGGTCTGAAAATGTTATACAGGAACAGATCCACAGAGAGGGATTAATCTGAATAATTTTCATAAATGTGTGTGAGAAATTCTATGTATACTATCCTCATGTGCATGTCAGCCTGCAGGTATAAAAAATGACACCAGGATCACGCTAAAAATAATATCATACATAAGTCCCATAAAACATGTTGCACTTTCTGAATATTTCTTGAAAATAATAAGTTGGTGATTTTGGAGAGGCAGTCTGACCTCTGCAGCTGATGAGTTGAATAACTGACAGAATTGAGCTACTGTTTAGTGATCATTAACACACTTGCTACTCTGTGAATCTCAGCTTCTTTGTGTCAAACATTAATTGTTTCTAACTTATTTACTGAATTAAGCAACAGGAAAAGTTCAACAAGGAAGTTCACCACTTCCTAGCACTCCGCACACACTGGTTACATGATTATATTTCACATAACCATTAAGAGCAATTCTTCTCTTTCTGTGGACAAACTCATTTACCCAAGTTCTTCTTTTTCTTCTTGTCCAGAAGCCATTCTCAAACCACCTCCCTGCTCAATAAACTATTTGGCACTCTATAGGCTATCCTCATTACATCATAGCCTTTTCTATGCTCCTCCATGCCAGCACCCCTACTATCATCCAGGACTTGCAGAGCATTGTAAGTCATAGCTAGTCTTCAAGTTCATCATCTCACACACTTGAACTCATCTGCAACATTAATCACTTATTCAAGAATCAGGAATGTTACAGAATAACTTTTAAGAGATCTGTGTTTGCAGGTATTTAGTTAATACATCTAGGGGGAAGTACACCACGGAACACCAGTCACTAGTCATGAACTTTTCTATCAGGCCTCGCAAACACACACACTCACACACACAGCAGCAGCACTGCAGCCAGCTCTCCATCTGTTGTGAGTACAGACTCGCTCTGTTTTTCTCATTGGGCACAAAGAAAAGAACAGAGATAGAGCTACAGATTGAACAGAGGCAGAGGGGGGAGCAATGTTTTTTTTTTTCAAGGGCTTTTCTTCATGATCTTTCTCAGCAGCTGGTTTATTCCAGTTTGAAGCACTTCTGCATGAGGAGGCTGACAGCAGAGACTGTTGCTCATCACTGAAAGCCGGACTGCTTTTTTCCATCCTTGCCAGGAACAAGTTGTTTCCTTGACTGAATGCACTACACTGGCCAGCTGAAAGAGAGAATAACATACCATGACACAAAGCATGGCCTCTCACTTTTCTTGATTTAGCCGGAGAACATTAAGATGAACCTCATGGACACCGTTTGTCCCTGTATCTTGTCTCAACACATGTGTCAACACATATCACACATTTTAAATGAATATTGATACGGTGCATGCATGTCAACAGCAGCTGCTGCACATAAACGGTATATGTCACTTGTCAGTTTTTAGACTGCTTGACTTAGTCCCTCCATGAAAGACATATGTCAGATTCTTCTGCTAAACTCAGCCTCAGGTCTCCAGAGTCTGTCCTCACGTTGATGATGTGTCATGATTTCTGTGTAGTGTACAAAAATTAAATTTTCTGTTTTTTAAAGAAGGAGGAAAACATTGCTATGGTTAGCAGTAGAAGTGGCACAACACCCTTGATACACGGACAGAGTATAATTTATGATGATGGTGCTAATTGAAAATCTTTTTAAATATGCCCAGTGGAGCAGAATGGGCTGTTATGGTCCTCCATTTTTAGTATGGACAGGAACCTGATAGCCAGTGTGACACTGTGCTATGTTCCCATGCCAGGACTCCCATCCCTGCCATACCAAAGTCCCAGCATGGTCAGCATTCCATCTCCAACCATCCTTCACACACACACTGCACTCCACTGGCATGTTTGCAACTCTTACACAGCACCACTAGTTCAGGACCTTGCTGTTACTACTGTAGGGAAAAGCCCTGCACAGTTTGCACCTCCTTTTACAATGGCAAAAATAGATGGCCTTAAAGGAAGGGGCCAGGTTCAAGGTACTGAAGATAATACTAGGTGTCATTTGAATTGTCCAAAGAGAAATACTGAACGTCCTAAACTAGGGCCTTCTTAATCTCTAAATACACTTGTGAGACACAGGATGAGATGTAGTAAATCCAGCCCTAAAGTGACCGTTGTAACTGACACTGCAGAGTCATGCAAAAACAAGCTCAGTGCACAGTGGAGAGTGACGTCCATTTGATTTCTTGTTACTCAGGCTGCAGAGGGATTAAAAAGCCTACAGCTAAACTGTTGCGTAGGTAGGATGTCAGTCATGCTCCATTATACCTTTATCCCGGCAAGCAAAGTAAACACAATGCTTTGTCAGGCCTGATTATAATATTTTAAAATCCAGTCAGAGCCAAGCCACAAGGAAAAAGTCACATACAGTTCATTGTTGACAGATTGCATTTGGACAGACGCCTTCTTTGCTCTTTCCCTCTCTTTTCCAGCATTTGTTCGCAGAATTTTGTGCCTCTACATTGTTTCCTTTTACTCCTAAAGTTTCCATCGTAAGTCTCATCCCATCACCAGATGTGCTTGACAGGCTTTGCAGAAGCAAAAGCTGTTTGGATGGCTAAGCCAACACTACAAACATGAGATGGTATTTCTTATCATAACCGTGTGGGGAAGACGGAGGCTTTGGGCGCTCTGCATGGGCATGGACCCAAGGAGAAAAACAAAGTCAGACTGACATCTGACATTACCAACACGCTTCTATGTTCAAAATGTACACCACGACGTATAGTGAAGTGGTATACCGTGCAACTCAGATTACTGCATTTCCTCACCATGGTGTGCAATGCTGAGTGCTGCTCTATTCTGAGAGCTGGATGGGAGGAATGTGAGATATCTTCACCAGTGACACTGTAGGCTGTTATGTCACAGAGGAATTTGGCTCCAGAACACAGTGTGGATGAAATTCTGTTGTAGCCCTAAAAAAGGCACCGAAATGCTGCCATATTAACAGCAAAGATGTTCCAGTTAATACCTTGTTAAGTGATGAATTGATTATATGTCTGCACTAATTGCTGTGTCTTAATGTAGTTTTTTTAACCTGCTTCATCAATTTATTAAAGACAAGCTGTATCTGATAGGATGGATGCAGGGGACAGTCAAAACAATGTCTCTTGGAAATGTATATAAACTGATATTTAATGGCAAGCCACCAAATCAAGCATGATTATGCATGGTGAAACTTAGTGTGCTTTTTATGCAGCTCCCTCCCAAAGACCTTGGTCACCTTATGCTCTGTCAAGGGGATGAGAGGCAGGGCTGAGGAGTGCTGTTTCACCACTGGTGTTATTTTACCCCACTGCTCCCCTGTGGAAGTTGCTCAGTTTCCTTTTTTAGCCACGGCTGACTCATCTCATAGCATAGCTCTCTTCCTCCCCTCAGCTCCCTCGCAAAGTCCCTGCTCTGCTTGAACTCTCCCTCTCTGTGCCTGCTCAGATTCTCCTGAGTCACAGGGAGTAAAAGACACCCCTCTCCTCACCCGTCCTTCCCACTCTGACCCACCCCCCCCACCCCCGTACGCCTCGCTTTTGAAAAACAACAGGTGCAGTGGGGCCTGCAGAGGGCTGGCTGTCTGGTGGGCAGCATGTCCAAGCCTTCCCATCACTCCTCGCTGTTATTTCACCCCTCTGCTTCCATCCAACATCCAATCTGTCGCCTCTTTCCCATCCTTCACCCAATCTCTCTAAACCCTTTCACCTCCTCTGCCCGCCCCACCACCTCTATCTCTGCACTTGCTCCACCTCTGCCACTGCTCCACTCCTCTAATCTCAAACTCCTGCCACTCTCCTCCCCACTGGATGCAAATTATACATTGCCCGCTTATCACATGGATGACCTTCTGCTTCAAAGTTTTTTTCTTTTAGTTTTTGATTTAAAAAAATCCTTCTGTCCCACCAACTCTCTGTCTCTTATTCCTCTCTCTTTACCATAAGAAATACTGCTTACTGCATGACTTCACTTCCAGGTGTAATTCTTCTTCACTGTCATAGGTATGTGACGCTAATGCTTCTACCATGATCATGCTTACTGTCCCCCAACTTCGGTGCCTGTTTTGTGGGTCAGAAATGTGCTATTTGTATCCCTGTGTGGTTTCTAGGCCTTGTACAGGTTACAAACATCACATGGTCCTTCTTCTCTAACCCAGATCCGTCCATTGAACACCCACTAGGTGATAGCCCGTTGACTCCCAAAATAGCATGGTTGCCCTGTACGCACAATAAAATGGGGCGAGCTATACAAGACAAACTTAGAGGGGAAAGTACATGTTTACTAGTGTTAGAGGGATTTAGTTGTGGTACTTGCAGAAAAGTCAACTATATCAACTATGGAACTGAGGTCAAATAAAACTGAAGTAAAATATTTTTGTGACTTCTCAATTTGGCATTTCAAAAGCATAAAACATTCAAGTGTCTGTGTCCATACTTTTCCATTTTTCTTTGTTAAAGTTGCTGAGTAAATGTTTCCAAAGCTGCGTGCTGATGGGCTTGTGGCACTCTGCTCCCTCTTCTATTTTGGGTTTATACTCATGTGTAGCCTTTAGATCTGCTGTTGCACTGTTAGGACACTCTCTTTACGGTAAAGAGAACTCATAAAAACTTCTCTTTGGCCTTGCTCAAAATAGGACTGGGACACTTGCTGTTGATTAGTCTATATATGAGCTGACATTAAATATGACCCTGCCGCAGCGTGATTGTAAAGAGTTCCACTTTGCTGTTTCATTATAGATAAAATATTTGAAATGGGAAAACCAGAGGCTAATCATCTCACATATCACTTATTTATTTTTGTTTTTAATGTGTTAATTTTTTGCCTTGCACAATTCTATGCTGTGCTTTGTGTACTTTGTGAAGCACTTTGGGCTATATGTTTGTCTGAAACGTGCTAAATAAATAAAGTTGAGTTGATTTGAGTTATCTGCATCCCAAGTAAGAGTTTGATGGGAGTTTTAATGTTCTTTTAAATGTTTGAATAGTGTTTTAAAGACGCACAATATAAAAAAAACAGCCCATTAATCCAACATTTTATCAACATCTCAGGTGTAGCATGGCCCACTGCTGACACCACTTAAATTTCTTCTCCTAAATGTGTTGCCAGACATCCCGGGACTTCAGCTCATGTTCCAGAAGTTTCCGTCCGTCTGGTCTGGTCTGGACTTGACCGGCGGGCATTTCCCCAAGCCTGTATTTGCTCCTTGAGTTATACTGACATGTAAACAACATGGTCGGACACCAGCAGAATGGATAGGAATGACCAGGTGGCTAAACAAGAAGCAAGGACACATAGACACTCGCACAGTTGAGTTTAAGCACACACACACATGCACACACACATCATTATAAAGCTGAGTTGTGTGTCCAAATTGTCCCCTTGCAACACTCTTACTTGTGTCCAAATGACAATTTGATGAAAGCCACAAAAGATATTAATCATAACAAAGTGGGAGCTGCTGAAAGGGTTGATGGGATTTGACTTGGCTGTGTGACAACAGAAAGCATAACAAAACAGTGTTACACAACAGATAAATGACCTACGATCAACTATAATTTTTAAACATGTTGCACATTTCCTCTGTATTAACACAGTGTATTTTCTCAACAAGCTAATGTATATTAGTGACAGCCAGCTAGAAAGACGTCAAAATTAAGATAATTATCCTTTGAGATGACGAAGAAGATTTGGAGCGAGGCTGAGTCAGGCCTGAGTTTTGGCAAACACTGGAGACAGAGGGATGTAAGAGAAGGGAGGGTATTTGGTTAGGGAAAGGCTTAAGTACTTTCTGGAACTTTCTGAGACTTATACAAACTCAACTCATCCAAATTCATATTTCCTTTTTTCTCTCAATCTGACAATCTGGTAATGTAAACTTTCTTAATCTGACAATCTGGTGATATTGTGGGATGTCTGGGGTTGGTAATCTTGGAAAGCTAGCCCCCACAAACTGGCACGCGCACACCACGAAAATGAAGCGGCAAGGAGGAAGAGGAAAGAGCTAACGTAACCTAACGGAGCAAGCCCATTTCCGGAGTATTTTGCGAATGACAACCGCAAAAAAGACTCCATGTATCGTTTACCTGTAATAAACTATATTATTATTATTATGTTTTTTTTATTTTTTTTTTCTGCTTTTCATCCTCCGGTTTTGCTTTTCTTTGCGCTTTTTCTCCCCGGGGGCAAGCCGTTTACAAGTAACTGTGGAAGGCGGTAATTTGCTCCAGCCATTGGCTGCAGAATTTTAGCAATGAAACCTGTGGTTCTGCCAGACGAAGTGTGAATGTTGTTTTCCGGCAACAAGGCTACATGTGTGCGCGCAGGCAGGCAGGGACCCACGAGGGGGGGCGGGGCTGGCAGAACTAGACCATGAAGGCATCTGATTGGTTTGTTGGCCTTCGCAACCCGGAAAGGGCCACGGATTGGTCGAAGTTTTCTCCCAGTCGTGCACTGACGAGAGCTCTGAATGTTTCTCCGTTCTTTTTTCTGAAGACATAACGAATTGATTCCTCTGACAACAGAGGGACCATTTCACCCAGTATAACAAAACGTGCTTCTGAACAGGATTGCCGACCCTACCTTTAAGTTTCTCTTTCCCTTTCAGTTTCTTTTCAATCGCACCAGCCCTTCTTCTTAAATACCACTCCATTTTTATTTCTTTTTTCACTCTTTCTCTTTGTCGTAAAGTCTGCTGTAGTTTCTGTCTTTCAGTTTTTGCCCATTCTCCTCTCCTCTGCTCTATGACTGATGAATCATAAGTGTCAGGGCTGTGGCTAAGGGTTTCAGCTGACAGGGATCAGCCAATAGGAAAAAGGGGATGGACCACACCCTTACTAGTTCCACCCATGCTGCTACTCTGACTGCTGGCAGACACACAGTTTTCCTCTCCACGTGGTACAAAGCAGTAAAAGTGAGTGTCTGGCTTTTTTTTACGTTCAAAGAAGCAGCCTCCTTAACTCTGCAGCACCCTACTCCCTGTTGTATTTGAAACTGCATATTTTCAGTCACTTTTGTTCTTTACTTTCTCTGGTGTGTGAAGTCTAACTGGATATTACATTTCTCAAAACAGGCTGCTTTTGCTTCTCTGCCCCCACTTTTCTACAAGACATGTACACACACAAGAGTCACTTTAGGACAAGGGCAGTCCAGTCCGGTCTGCTCCAGTTCTGTGACTCATTTTAATCATTTGGAGCGGCTGCCAGAAAAAAAGAGAGACTAAAAGGCTCCTCTCATTTCATCTAACTGAGTCAGTTTTTGGCCGCCGGTCTCTTTTCCCTCCAAATAAACTGAGCTGCAGCAATGAGCGTTGCAAAGAGCTCCGTTCATCGTCACTGCTGAGCAGACAGAGAGGAATGTGTGACACATATCAGTGCAATCGTCTTCTGACCAGTTCACCCCTGTTCGCCATGTGCTCGGCTGCTCCTTGCTTCTTTTCACAGCAAACTGGATGACGACAATATGTGATATGGATGGTTTATGAGGTGAATGTTAAATGTTATCTTAGTATTTAATATTATGTATTTTTAAAGACCCAGTTACAGTTAGATGATTTTTAAGTGTTGATAGAAAACTTTCTTATAAAGTAATGTATGTAATGTATGTGGTATATAAGTTAATTTGTAACCCTGAGTAACATGTATGCAGACATTTAAAAAGGTTCTCAGCTAAATTCAGATGTAATTCAGGTTGGAGGATGACTGATTTAGGGGGGGCAATAGATTAATTTAAACATTTAAACATACACCACTGATGATCATAACAGAATGTAATCATAATGAAATAGGAAATGTATTGGTTTCTCATTTTAGGTTTATTATTGTGGTCGGTTAAAATACGTAAACACCCACACAGCTTACTGTAATGCTATTAAGACCACACTCTGCATGTGGTTGCCTTTGTTGTTCTCCACGCCTGCCGATGTGCAACAACAGGTGTTGTGACTGCGAACAATATGACCTATGAAGCATGCGGCGTATAAAAAGATCACATTAACTCTGAATAAATGCTTCCTGGTAAAGATGTTCAAGGTACTATAATGAACATCTTAGACTCAGAGCATATGGTTGAGTTTAAGTCATGGGAATGGTGAAAAAGTAAATAATACATATAAAACTTTATATTAAATACTTCATTTATTATCGTAATGAAAATTATATTTGTGCTTCTGTTCATATATCTTTTTTCTGTCATCACAGTAATGCTATTGTTCCAGATAGGTCAGTCAGCTTCCCCACCCCCAACCCACAGGTCCTGCTCTGACTGCCTTGCATTTGACATTTCACTACGAACACACAACAATAACTGATATTGTTCCTGCATGCAGTCAGAGCCTGATTTGGCCGGTTACTCTGCCTCATGCCATGTTGCTGCTGCTGGTGTTCGTGCAGAAGAACTGCTGGATCAAACCAGCTGTGCCTGGCTGAACACACACAGAGGAACCAGTGTGATATGATGACTTTCTCTCTCTCTCTCTGATGTGTCACTTCCTTTAGTTTGGAAAGGTCACACGTCTCTCCACTGAGGTCACCACTGGTTTTCACTCCAGCAGCTTTTCCCTCTCACTTCCTTCCTCTTTTGCTTAGTTGCTGTCCTTTTCCAGCGATCCGTTGTCTGTTAGTTGTGCCTGAGGATGCTAATAGAACTGCTGTAAGTGATATCTGTCAGCAAGTTAACCCACATTTCCACTTATTGTGCTTAAATTGTAGTATTTATAGACTGTATCCTCACCACTGAGGTCAGAAAGTGCTCACTCTTTCCAAGCAAACAACATTTACTCGTTTGAGTGGCAAGGCGATTCGTCTTGAATTACTTTGCACTGACGCAAACAGGACTGACCATTGGAAAATTAAACATAATGACTAAGGTGGCTGGTAACAGGTCTAATGAATGAAAATGTTCTTAAATTCTGATTCTAATGATCAGTCATAACAATAAAGATGTAATATACTGCGCTGATGGCTATGAGTAGGGTGCTGATGATAACTGTGTGATTATAAAGATGATATTTATGATGTCGGTGGTCATGGTGGTGAATGTGGTGGCTACAATAAATAGCAACGAGAGGATGACAGGAGGGCAGCTATCTCTCCCTCACATGTATTAAGCTGTCACAGCAAAAGAGACTGGTGGGTGATAATCAAAAACTGGTCTCAGCCTGCTCCACTGAGCAATGCACGCCAGGGAGAGAGAGTATGAGAGAGGGAGAGGGACATCGGTTAGAGAGCATTTGTAACCGACTTTACTCATTGCCACAGATAGTTGGAGACTCTGAAATACTTTATCAAGGCTTTGCTCGTAATCTGCTTCACTGCATAGACACATAGTATGCACACAGTCCCTTTTGTATACACACACACACACACACACATACACACCCTTATATGGCTTTGAGCACACATGTGCACACTCACGCACATCTGGGTGTGGTTTATCGGAAGGCAGGTGGTAGTGGTGGTGACAGCACAGCTTGGAGAGACCAGTCCTATGGTCTTGACCTGCACTTGAACATCATACAACAAACAAACACAAGGCGATACACACAGCTTTGATCCTTTAAAGCTTTTTCATACAAATGCACATTTGGAATGAAAGGGTGGCTAGATGTGTTTCAGATCTAACTCTGATGGTTAGTGACTCTCAGTGGGGTCTGTGTTTCCAGCAAAACAACTCCGGGAGGGTCAGCAGGCTATGGCACCGGTGTCAAATTTCAAGCACATGAAAGCATATATACAACACTCACGCACAGGCATGCACTGAGGGTGATATAGTGATTATCTGCACACATTTTAACATATGAACATGCATAAACATGTGCATGCCTGCATACATTTTGGGTATGCACACAAAACAAACAAACAAATACCAGAACATACAGATAAGAACAACCAACAACATGCCTCAAAGGGGACAATCTAGTTTGCTTGCCAACCAGACAACATAGTGACAACAAGACAGAGTGTCATTTGCAGACATGATATGTCTACTCCCCTTGGCTACATACGACCCAGCATTCACGCCCCTCGTTCAGCCATGTTGGCAAGGCCACCTCAGACAGTGTTCCCTTTCACTTTGCAGAATCCCATTTCATAGAGCAGCTACAGCCTGCAGCTACGGCACACTGTGTCTACTGTAATGTGGCAGAGAAACAGTGAAAGGCATCAAAGAAACAACTGGAAGAAATTCTGTCTTTGTGTGTTTTTATTTTCTTTTTATCTCTACAGGTGAATTCAGGGCTGCTCTGCTACACTCTGCTGTCAACTTCAATCAATCAACCTGCTCATTTCAAAGAACATGCCACATACATCTATGATGTCTATGTCTATGGCTCAAGACATCCTGTTTGCTCCGGTACTCCTGGCTACACCTCTGCAGGCTCTCTTTTAATCTGCCTGAACTTTGGAGTCAGTGGACGGAAAGAGTCAAAAGGTCATGTTATCTGACCTGGGTGTCAGCCGCTTCAAATAAAAACGGAGCGAACGTCAGACTCTTAGAGAATATGAACGGCATTCAACGGCTCAAGTGCATCTATGCATATCAGTGCATATTTTGTAATTAAGTTAGTACAGAGCCTTTGAAGTTCTTTTCAAGGGGATGGAATGTGTTTTTGCAAACATGACGTAAAGGGTCGGATGATGTTGGTTTCTAACTTTCAGTGGAAAGTAGTTTGAATCTGTGGTGAGTAACCATCATACACACATCTGTCACTCTGAAACTGGCCCTTAAAGTTTCAGTGCAAAGACTTTAAATAGTTAAAAGTTTACAACTTGACTAATGACTTTATTAATGGTAAATAAATAATAATTATTAATGCTGCCCTACAAAGACAGCGGTAAGACTGAAGTTGACAGAAAAGAGTTTGAAGTTGTCAGGTCAGCTGGCAAACTGCCTAACAGATACAAATGTTGTAATGTCTTGAATTGTGCTATTTAAGATGATTATTATAGCCAAAAAACACAACATTCAACCAACATATTACAGTCTGCCTTGGATAAACTGAAAATGTTTTTTCAGTGTTCTTCTCCATTTTAAGCAGTTTATTTCATGAAATAAACTTGGTTTTGATCAATTATAGTCTATAGTTCAAAGGTATTTGAAAAAAAGTATTTTTATTATTAAATACATTAACATATTTCATTTAAAGGGTGCCTAACCACATTAAATTGCATGAATACCACTAGTTACAGCTCAGATAGAAGTTTCTTCTATTCTGCTAGGTAAGCTAGTTAACTTTAGCAGGAGTTTAGCTGGGTTTTTCTCAATCATGACTGGATTTTGCAACTGCTTAATTAGTTTTATGGGGGAACAAACTGAATTAACAAGATGGATATTTTTTCATTTATTAATTGCAGATAACAGCTAGAGAAAAACAAATACAGCACATTTAAGAGTGTAGCTCTAGTTAAGGCAAGCTGCTTTCCCCTGGGCCAAGTCTAGCTCCCTTGTGTTCACTTGGTGTCTCCAACCAGAGTGTAGTTACTGTGGTATGGCTTGTTTGTTTGGTCATCAAATGCAAATTGTAAATCCTGTTTTCACACAAAAAAAGAATTCCATGGCATTTCTACATAGTAAAACGCAGATGTAAAAACAGCTCAGTGTCTTATGTATAATACCGCAATACACTGACTCTTATATACTTCCATATTTGGTTGCAGAGGGCCAAAGTCTTCATATAATCACCCAAGAATAAACACATACTCATAGCTTTTGAGCAGTGCGAGACCACTGGTTATGCTGAAGCCACCAGATACCCTCCAGGGGTTGTTGGTGATGTCAGACGCAGTAAAGCAGTGATGAGTGCAATGTAATTGACGATGGATGACAAGATGGTCTAAGTCACTTTGGCTTGTCAAAGTGTAGAAAGAGAAGCATGTTCTGATCTTATTATAGAAAGGTTATCATTTGCCACCTTAATGAGGGGCAATATAATGTGCACATACTGTTTGCTTGCACATGCACTGATGTAGGGACATATTTGCATTATGTCCTCACAGTGCTTGTTGTCTGTACAATAAGCACAATGCAAATATGTTCCAACATCAGTGTATGTGTGTGTGTGTGTGTGCTGCTGGGGAGGCGGGGCGCGTGGGGGGGGGGGGGGGTGAAATGACAGATGGGAAGATACCTCAAACATATGCAAACACATGTACAAAAGGACACTCTCCTCAGTCAGCGCTCTCATTTAAACATATTTACTTTAAACCTCTCTCCTCCCCTTATGCAACTGATGAATAAAGTTTCTGCTGACTTGGTGTCCTTCCTTTTTTTTTGCCCTGTGGTGTATTTCAGGGAAGGCTGACACGAGCATGGGGAATGTAGTAAGAGTACAAGTGCCATGTGCGTAATACACACATTCAAAATGCTTACTAGCAGTGTAAATCATCCATATTTGAACTTGACTGATTCTGAGGTTGTGAATGCAGACAGTAGTGCTTGCTCAACTGTCTCTGTGGGACATAAAGAACTGAAAGGGTTCAGGCAAGAGTCTCTTGCATGTTCTCTTTGTATGGAATGAAACTTCTGATGTTATCTGTTCGGAAAGAGCTTGCCATGCCTGTTATGCATGTGCACCATACTTAATCAATAAAGTAAGGTATGTGTGTTACGTACAGTTCATCTGGCTGTATCTGATGCATTACTACTTCTCAATTAGATCTTATCTTGAATGTCTTATAGTTCTCTTTTGTTAATTGAATCTCTAAAAATCAGCTTCCATACCCTTCAAATTACCTAAGCTGTTGCAAGCAAGTTATAGATTATCTGACAGACGTCACAGGGGGATGATTGGTTAATCAAATTACAACTTCTGGTAAGGTTTGGTTTAAGTTATTAGATATAGTCTGCTACACAGTGAGACTTTGAGTGCACAAGATGTGCTGCAGTAACCTTCCTGCATGTGCTGTTTTACAACAAGAAGCCTGAATTATATGCAGCAGATCATTTAAAAAGAAAAACAAGGATGTTAACAACCATGTTAACCAACACGTAGCACACATTAACGTGTTTCTTTTCCTCTGCCTTTGCCTTTTTCCCATCACTCAGCACCACTGTGGCTCCTGACTCACTGTCTGGCTGTATTGATTCAACTGATGAAGACTTTTGCCGCCAGGCTTTATGTGTGGAACTGGGTCACTCTATTGTAGTCTGAGACGAAGGTGAGGTGTTGCATGTTGCATTAAAAGGTCTGACTAGTTTATATTCACCCAAGCTGTATACTTATTCAGAGCCTAAAGAATTAAAGGACGGTTTCCTTACACTCATTATGCTGTAGAGAAAAGAGCAAGTGAAAAGCTGACATTATCGTGTTTCGGAAATTCACAACCTTTCCATTGAATTTAAAGAGTGATGTAATCCATGGAGATTGTTGTTGTCATAATAAACTTTAGTTGAACGTCACTGAAAATATATGAATGAACCCAGTGTAATTTCTTATTGTTTGATGGTGTAACTTCATCTCTGCATCTTTTCTGAAAGACATTCATCTTTCTCAAAACTTTCCCAACAAGGTCAAGCAACCTGTAAATAGACAGAGATGACGATAGTTCCTAAAATAGGACGAGTGATGGGAATCAGTGGTCTTTTCATCACCCTGTGTTTTGCTGTCTTCACTCCTTTTCCCTTCCCTTTTATTTTGTCACACAACCTTGTGTTGAGGATGTGGTGATTCATTGAAAGCAAAAAGTGCCAAGTCATCATCTGAGTATCCATACGGACAGACAGCAAATGAGTGTGAATCAGCTGTTGCCTGGTTGTCTGCTGTCTTATCTCTATCGTTCCCTCTGGGCACAGACAGATAGAGAGGGCACACAAGCGAGAAGAGACCAAGGACTTTAACATAAACGTGTTTGCCTCCAGTCTTCTGTCTCTGGGACCAAGGCTGTTGGGTTGGGACATCAAGCTGTTTCCTGTGGCTGTTAAATTACCCCGTATGGCTAAGATAGACGATTTAGATAGTTTGAACTCTTTTACTAAAGCTCTGAGCATCTCATCTGAGACTGGGAAGTGCTTGCAGAAAGTCTTATTGCTTTCATATCAGACACCAAGTGACTCACAAATCTGAAAAATGTCTTTGAGACATCCCGCACTCAGGAAGAACAGCCATTATACATTTAAACATATCTAACCCTTCAGTTAAGGTTCATTCTTGACCTTGGAAATAGTAACTTGAAAGGTGATTCTTATCATCAAGATGCTTGCTGTTTAACCACAA
>NW_023339718.1:7449862-7450560 GCF_004916995.1 Morone saxatilis
CACAAGTGTTATTTTCACACATCATTTTCTGTAAGGATTAAACAAATGATATATAAAGTGTTAATAGCCCTTTTTTACAGCAAACATTTTGACATGTTTTTTTTTAAATTAAAATAATAGGGTAAAGACAGGTCAAAAGGTCATAGTCAGGTCAAACAGAGTCAGGGTGCTGCTATAGTGCATGTTGGCTAACTGGAAAGGCTCTGCTACGCTAAATGGAACAGAAACTTAAATAGTGTCATTGACAACATCTGTGATTACCCTACTATTTCATGTCAAGATGGCTTTACAGGTGCTGGTAAATTGATTTTGTTACTTTTGGACAGAGCCAGGCTAGATATTTCTCATCATAATGCTAAGTTAGGCCAACCATCGCCTGGCTTCAGCATCATATTTAGAGTCATGTTTGGTATCAATCTTCTTGTCTAACACTTGGCAAGAAAGCGGATATTGTTTTTCCCAAAGTGTCAAACCATTCCTTTACGAATGGACATTGCTAACCCAATGGGCACCTCTAAAAAGTTCCCAGTGGAACTGATGTGTCTGAGCTGTTGAGAGAGACTATCTTTGAACAGTGGTAACCATTCTCCCATACACAACCACTTATTAATAATAATAATAATAATACATTTTATTTAAAAGCGCTTTTCTAAATACTCAAAGACACTGTACATACAAGAACATCAATCAGCAAAACA
>NW_023339718.1:7450660-7456536 GCF_004916995.1 Morone saxatilis
AGGCTGCGGGATGGATTGTGGCGATGGAGCAGGTCAGTGAGGTAGGAAGGAGCCTGGTTATGGAGTATATACTTATTATATAATTATATTATGTTAAACAATTACTGCTCCTTATTAGCAGCTGATGGGCTTTTCAAGACTTGACATTTCTTAGGATTCTTAGGATAAACTAATCTAAGCATGATACCTAGTCAAACACTTGACCTCCAGCATCAGATTGTAACTATACTGAACACTGTGGTTAATTACATAACACAAATATGCCATGTGCCCTAGGTTTCCTAGTAGTCAGCAGTTTTTAATACAGCAGTTAATTTAGATGTCTATCAGCAGGCCTGACTAAAGGGTCTGGAAGCCTTTGTGTTTATTTAGCAGCAGATCCATTTCCCTTGTACTCTTCAGAAATGTATTATGTTGAGTGTTCCTTGAGTGTCTCATTAACAGTGATGTCATAACACAGTCTACAGGCAATGCAGTTCTCTCTAATGGATACATAATGGAAATATGTCGGAGCTGTAATGTCGCCATGATGACAGGCTGCAATAATGCATCGAAATTAATTGCTTGTATCTTAGCTGCTCTTCTTAGAAGGAGGTAAACAATGGGACTGGCCTATTAGAAATGCTAGTGTCTTGTTAAATGAAGTAATGACTTCTTTGTTTTCCTTTGCTTAATGTTTTCCTTCAAATCCCAGAGGAAAGACCCTTGCTGATGGTCAGAGGATGTGTCTCAAAAGTGAAAGAGACACTAGACATTGTTGTGGTTGGGGATCTGATATGATTTGTTTAAGGATAGAGGTGTTTCAGAAACACCCACAGTTTGCTTGCTGCCTTGCCTCGGGAGCAAAAAATTGCAACAGAGGTGCACAGAAAAACAAAAATAGGGAAAAATAAGAGTTCTGCACCTCCAGCCACGCTATCTCTCCCACTACAATGAGTGGGGAGAGTAGGATCAATACGTTTTATAGATTTTAGAGCTAGGAAATACGGGCTCTGATTCACCTCCTAAATAAAAATAAACTACTTTGGGTTAAAGAAGAAAACTTTCTTCCCTCTATAATCTAGCTAGTCTACAGGAAGGAGAATGAAAGAAAGTCATTAGCCAGTGGGAGGGAGGTATATAAAGAAACATTTTATAGCCTGCACCTGTCGAATTATCTTCAAGCAGCGCACTCATATCCTTCTACTGCTGCACTCTCATTATATGTTGGGATTGTGACCTCAACCACCTACAATGAACCTGGGAGGGTAGTTGTAACGACCAAGCAATGCTGTCAAGGGCAACAAATGGATTGATGGATGAATTCTGCTTCTCTTCAGTGTCTCTTCTTTCTTTTGTTTATGCGAGAATAGTAGCAGTAAAAGTAACAGCCTCTCGGGCAACCAGTTAAGTTCAGAAGCCGAGTTGATGTAAGACAGAGGTTAAAGGTCGGTGCACGGGTCAAGTAGACATTGGATTCCAAGGTTCAAAGCTGCTGTCAAAGTTAAAAGGGGGATTCTTCACAGAGCAGATCAAAGACGAGCGTTGGTATGGTGTTAAGTGAAATAGGTTCAAACATGACTGAATTGCGTATATAATTCTTTTACAGTATTTAAAATATTCTCTACACTCCTCTGCTCTCCACATCTTACACTTTTCTTATTTTCAGACTCTCATTCATTTCAGTCAGACCTCTTCCTGGTTTAGAACCAGTCTGTGAAAATCCTGTGAGGCCGTGATCATTCACACAAACCTTCCTCTGTGAGGGTGTGACCACTGACCCCACAGTGACTCACTTACATAACCGTGAGAGGCACCCACTAGTAAACTGCTTGTTTGACAGGGTATGAGGAAGAAAAATTGAATCAGCACAGCTAAATGTAAAATATATGGTAAATCATTTATTAACAATGTTACACAATTTCCATCCTCAGCAGCAGCAGTAGTTCTGCTGAGGGCACATCTCATTTGCTATATGTCTACAGAAAAAAAAAAAAAAATCCAAATATACATTCAGAAACAACTCCATCAAGGACTTAAAAAATTAATTTAGTAAAACATTTATGTATAGGTTCATATATATATAAAAACAGATGTACAGTAAAAATCACATACAGTATCAAACATCTATATGAAAATGTTCTATTCAAAAAACTGTGTTTTAGTGCAAAAGCATTTTATAATATAAAAATACTGTGTTGTAATTTTTTCTGATATAAGGAATATAGGACATGGGATCTGTGTGAGGTGAAGAGGTTAAAGGTGTGTGTCTGCAATTGGGATTCGTCTCAGCTCAACTATTTGCGAGTTGGCTACGCTCCCTCCGTCGTGGCTCCCAGGGATGGACTCGTTATCGCTGACATTAAGGCCAGTCCCTAAAACAGACAGAAGAAGTTACATTACACTTCAAAAACTTGATCCTTTATTAGATAGGACAGCTTGACAGGAAAGTTGAGAGAAAGAGGGGATGACACATAGCAAAGGGCTACATGTCAGACTCAAACCCATGGCCACTGCAGCAAGGACTTAGCCTTGTTACATGGGGCGCCAGCTCTTCTTCAGTTCTTCATATATTACATATACCTTAATACTCAACAGTAGTGTACCACCTAATATGCACAGTTTCATCAATTCGGTGGAACAGAATTCACATTGACATTTGTCTATTATTGCTAATATCGTATTATGTAACCGATACTACATGTCATAATCTCTGTGTTATCAGACAGCATGCTGTACTGTATCTGATCAGTCATGGTAATAAAGGGAGCAGACTGACAGACTGATGAAAGAGTGGAAGTAGGCAGTGAAACAAAGTAAATCATTATGAGTCGCAGGAAGGCCTGTTGGTAAAACAAACTGCATGTAACGAGTAGTAAACACATGCTCAGTAATGCTATATAGTAAGCACTCAAAATCATATTTCCATATGTAAAAATAATTTGGGCTCTTTACTGTGGATTCTATACAACAGTAACCAAGCCATGTGTACCATTAATGTTCAACAAGAACTATAGTTACTCTATCAAGAGGGTTACTATTTGTTTTCAGTGCTGTTTGTTTCTCTGTCTATTTGTTTGGAGAATATATTGAGAGCTTCCAGAGTTCAATGTGTAGAGATCAGGTCAAGAAACAAGAGATAACTCTTTGTGTGGATTCAGCAACTGTGGAAAGAATTTCTCCAAATTGTAAAAACATTTTCACTATTCTTACCCGAGCTACTGCACTTACTTGAATATATATCAGTAGATGTACTTTCACATTTTCACTTTGACCATTTCACTATTATTAGGATAACAAACTTTAAGAATTTGCAGCATTGACGTGTTTACTTTCTTGAGTATCTAAGGTACTTTTCTACGAAAGCTGAGAATGGCTATGTATTTTCCTTTTTTTATTATCTTTTGATAACGACTTATTATCTCGTTATCTCGATATAACAAAGATTGTTTTTCTCGTGATAACGAATTAATTTATTTCGTTATCTCGATATAACAAAGATCGTTTTCTCGTGATAACGAATTCATTAATAATGTGTTCGAGAAAACAATCTTTGTTATATCGAGATAATGAGATAATAAGTCGTTATCACGAGATAATAAAAAAAGGAAAATACATAGCCATTCTCGACTTCCATACTTTTCATCTTGTCTGCTTTATACAAAAACTGTACTGATATTTATCATATTATTCACTTTTCTAGTGTTTCTATTTTACCATATTTCTCAATGTCAGACACTGAATGTTGGTTTCTGTTTTGATTGAGGTTGTTGTGTAGACACTGGGAACAATAAGTCCAGGACTTTAATGTTTTAGTAAGTGATTGTATTTATTTATAAATACATTAAAATATTGTCAATAAACCAAAGGTAGGGGCTCTCAGCTTCCATTTTCCTTGGTTGCATTATGCATTAAACTGTAACCTACAGAATAAGGTGATGTATGACTCCTATGACATAACCAGAGGAGCGTCCAGACCTATGATGCTTCATGCATTCAGGTATGTCAAGGCTCCTTCTAATGCTGAGTGATAAGAAAAAGCTTCCCCTTAACAGTAAAACCAACACGTTAATGATCAACTCTCAGTCGTACTACGCAGACTACATGTGCTGTAAGTACGTGTGTGCTTCTGTGTTTTTTTTAATAGTTCACTAGCAAATGAAGTGTGAAGACCCTCATTACGGCACTACTTACTGACCCCTGTCAGGCGGTGCCCTATTATGTAATTCTGATTAGTGAATTATCTTTAGTGCTGACTGACTGGTCGAGATTAAACCAGGTTATAAATTCAGTGTGACTCGTATGGAGAAAGAGAAGTTCAGAGGTCAGCAGTGAAAGTGTGAAATGGAAGAATAACCTTATGACTGTTAGAGCAACAAGTTGAAAAATTAAGTTTTAAGAATTATAAATTTAACAGAAGATTGCTTTTACAAAAATCTAATTTTCAAGTTTGCATTCTATTTTCCACACAGCAAAGATCAAGTGTCTGCCTGACAGTTATATTTTCTTGAGGCCACACCAGAGATCTGCAAGGAGCCAACTGATTTGACTTAATTCAATTTTGCAAACTTGCCTCTTTGCTACACTGAATAATATTACTTCATACTGCTGAGTTTGCAGATAAGGGGACCAATAAATTCCCTGACTTGTTTGCTGCAGCCCCAAGGCTATTTAAGGTTGAACACCACACCGGCTCAGGACAGCAGGGGGAGAGGTCAAAAGAATAGCAGGCCAGAGACAAATGCTGCAACTGTCTACTTGTTTACTTGAGATGGAGAGGGACACACGTATGGACACACATACACCTCTGGGTCTGATTTACGCTGTCATCACATGATCAATGAGAGGATACAAGGTTATCTCATTCCAAGTTTTTTACTAAGTGTAACACTAGCCTCTCAGTCTAATCCACGTTTATTAACACCCGTAAGTCTCTCAAACTCACACCTGCTTGGAAGGACTTTTAATTTGGCTATCTCCATGGCTGCAGGTTTTGTTTTTCTGAGATGCACGCTAGCAGATCTCAAGTGCTGCTGCATATAGGATAATCAGGCAGGCAATCCAGTCAGGCAATCCTCCAAAAGTTGTAGGAAATTGAATATTAAAAGGCCTTTATTTATTGTAGTAGCTAAATCATATAAAAAGCCAAACATGTTCAGCCTGTAGTTTTTCATTTGTTTAAAGCCCTGACAAAGGTTTAGACATATTTTTTTAATGATTTTGCCACTACAATTAAAGGATTGTACAGTCATCGCCTTTTTCTTGCACTGAGATACCTGAGCAAACTCTGTAAGGCTTCAACAAAGTAAAGCTTGATGTTAGTTTCAAGAATTAAAACCCTCTATGCCTGCAACAGGACAACCTTCGCTGCAAAGTCAAATGGAACCTAACGACTGAAACTTTAATCAGCTCAAAACTATCAGGAGCCTGGCATCGCTCAGTAATTGTTAATGATTAATTCATTTTCCTTGAAAGTTATTTCTCTTCTCGATAATCTTAACCAAGAAATTCAATGTGACCTGACTCAGCCCCATAACTTTAGTGTCTTATCAGGTCTGTCTGTCTGTCTTCACTACATATCTCTTATCTCTGCCAGAGCAACCACCATATGGAGAAGCAGTTCTTTCCATGATGTGAGACTAAAGCTGACTGGGATATACAGTACTTAAAGCCGAGTTGAATGGCATCAGGAGGACTCATTATTGTTGGAGAGTAGCAGGGACTGACAATGATCTGTAAAGCAATAAATAACCAAACAATAACAATCAAATCCAGGGATGAGAACAGAAAACAATTTCTTCACTTTCTGGCAATATCTCACATTAACAGCAGAGTAGTGCCCCGCTGTTGTGACGCTCCTGTTGGCTATTGTCCAGCTGGGCCTGATTCTTATTCAG
>NW_023339718.1:7456567-7456785 GCF_004916995.1 Morone saxatilis
CTTATTCAGGAGCAATTACTCAGTGATCTGAAAGAGTGAGGAGATGACTGTGTGTGTGTGTGTGTGTGTGTGTTGGTGATATATCAGTGAGCAGTTTGGGACCTCAGCTCATGAAACATTAATGGCAACAGAGAAAGAATGGTTTCCATGGCAGCAGAGAGATTTAATATATATATAGGCTATACATATATAGGCTATACATATCTATCTATCTATCT
>NW_023339718.1:7456898-7466325 GCF_004916995.1 Morone saxatilis
TATCTATCTATCTATCTACATAATTAATTAATGTCCTGAATCATGTACACAGTATAAATGTGTGAGTGTACAGTACATCTGCATGTTGGTGGGATGCTCACCAGTTTTTAAGGCAAATATGAGGTCGTCAAACTCCTGAGACTCCTCGTCAGCTGTGACCAGGTTGGTATTGATGAAGCCTCCCTCTGTGGTGTACGTCCCCATCACAGGACTGGGTTTAAACACACTGCTGGGCTGACTGCTGGGCCGCAGTGACGCTCTTTCCCAGTCTGCTGACACCTAAAACACACAGATACACAAATAAAGCTATATGAGCACATGCGGTTAACATTCACTATCACATACTTTTTTTATGTCGATACGTGTAGTTGTTAAGCTACAGAGTAGTTCAATATCATTAACTTCACATGAATGAAGGGCAACATCAGGCCAACCATCCTCATCATCAGTAAACTCACACAAACACACAAAAAATGCACACATTATGCATGTTTAATTCAGAGAATGGCTGTTTCTGTCAGCTGTGTAATCATGTCTGTGAAGAGTCAGGGTCAGGCAGAGTGCATGTTGTCCAAGCACCCCGAAGGGTTAAGGCCAACCCACAGGGTCACAGTAGGTTCATGGGGTGAAAGCAAGGTCAGTATACTGAATCAGCCTAACAACGTGGAAATTATGCTGCCGGCACATTTAGACAGATGACAGCATACTATTTAGAGTCCAAAATTAGCTGGTTTTGGGTTGGAGGGAGCTTCAATTATGCATCCATAGAGGAAATGACAGGAGTGATAAGCAACAAAAAGAGAAGAAGACAGAGAGTGAAATAAAAAGTGACTGTATGGAACATAAGCATATCACTGTTTCTGTGTATCTCTTTTTTTTCTTTTTTTACAAAAGAACTAGATGAATCCATTATCTCTTGTTCTCCACTGTGTTCATTTATTATGAATGCCTCATCTGTCCATGTAGATGCATAAATATGTGTGTGTGTGTGTATGCGTCTACGTTGTACAAGCTTTTGAAGCTTGCTGGGCTGTAACCAGTACAGCGCTTCCCAGTGAGGTGAATTAAGCACCACCAGGCACATCAGATCTGTCGTGTCCACTTTGAGGAGACGACACAAACCCTTCAATACATTAATCCACCCTCAAATTATATTCTTCTATCCCTATTCTAATCTCACTTCAATTTCCTTTCAATCAAACCACTCCACAAATTGACATTCATCTAACACTCCCATCGCCACCCTAAGCTGCCTCTATCTGTGCTCCTATTGTTCTTACTGGGCTGTAGCCACATCTCAGGGGGGCAAGAGTGTAGTCTCATGAATAAAACAAGATTACTGGATTCCTACATGTGGAGAGAGATCGAGAAAGAGAGAGGGAAGGGGGAGTTCCCAGGAGTAATGAAGTTAAACCTGCCCCCTTTCTTGTCCTTCTTTTTGTTCCTCTCACCAGCTTAGTCCTTATAGGGTATTCTCCAGGGGCAAGGTTGCTGAGGAGAGCTACTACATAACAACTGCATGTGTGTGTCTGTACATTATGTTTTCAGTGTGTGCATGCATTTGATGTGCCCGTTTGACAAAAAGGTCACATGAGGAGTTGATATGGGTGTTCGTGGGAGTTATGAAGACTAACCGTTTACACACACAATTTTACACAGATTTTACATAATCAGTCTGAAGTAGACAGGCCAGAAGTGTCCGAGTAAGTGAGTATAAATGTTCTCTGTGGAGTCACGCTCAGCTGATGTGAAAAATGTGTGAAGGAGGACCAGGGAATGGACAAATAGAGCCTGGGAATGAGGGCATGGGAAAAAGAAGAGGTATGGGGAGGAAAACTAGGATAGAAGGTGGAACACAGAGACAGAAGGTACAGCCAAGACTGATATATCTTACGTAAAGAAATGTTTTTTTTTTTTTTACAAACAGGGCTGTTTTCATAGTTTGGTCATTCCTACAAATTATGGTAATATTTTATTTACTCCGTTTCTGACATATGCAAATCTACAAGCAGAAAAAACAACATTTTCCATTCAGTTATGAGATGAGGATATAGGATAGATGGGAGTCTATCTGATGGCCCTCTAAGCTGTGTATGTATGTGGGTTTTTACCTCCTCCATGGCGCTGATGAGATTCTGAGTTGATTTGTTGATGTCGCCCCCTACCGTGGTGGGTCCCCCTCCCTGGTAGGTAGAGTCAGGACCATCATGACCGCTCATCTCTACTGTGTAACTGGCTTTAGTCGGCCAACACAGCTGGTTGTGCATGACGAAGTACACTGCAAACACATATAAGCCCTGTGGAGAAAAAGGTAAAAATCAGCATTATGAAATACATTCTCCACGGCTCGTTTATCTTTTTCAGAGCTCCTCACCATCAAATAAGATCAATCTAAAGCCTTTCAGACATAGAATCTGTAACATTGCTGGCTCCATTTATATTTCATGTATTATGGTTGCTTGTAATACTAGGGACCCATACATATTTTCAAGTTGCAAAACACAAGCATAAATTGTCAACAGTAGTCAGGATGCATTATTATTAAACATTGCATTGCTATTGCTAAAGCTGAACTTCTTTCACATCATTACTAGCAGCAGCACCTCTTCCAGCAGGATTAATGGAAATTACTTCATCATTAAAGCATGACATCATTGGCACCCTGGTATTTCTGCTTCCTCCACTTCCTCGTCATTACCAGATCCTCTTGGTCAACAGCACTGGGCTGAGAATTACCCAAAAACACTGGAGTGTCAAATACCACAGCGCTATCCCGTATTTCACAACACCCATCACTGGGCGATGACGGCAGATAGAGAAGGCACAAACGTGTGAATGTGTGTGCATATGGGTGCACACAACACACACAACACACACAATCCTCACACACAGAAACACATTCAGGCAAATGAAAAGGTTCGATTTAATTTTCTTCAGATATGCTAATAATTAATAAATAAAACTGGCAGCTTGGGCAAACTTCCAAAACGGTTTCAAACTCTTACACTTAATGAAAAGCAATTTTGTTACACATTCAAACTCGGAGCTGCGTGTTACTAAACCACATGCTTCTGTTTTATGTCTAACAGAGCACAGGAAGCAGCAGATCAGACAGCCGATTAACAAAGGACAGTAAACTTACACAGCACGCTCCTATATGTAGTAAAGCGATCATCATTACCCATGTAACCGAGGGATATTGACATAGAAAAGGAATTATAAACAGTGCTGATGGTTTAAATCACCATTACCAGGGAGACAACAGGAACTGCAAGTGGAAACTGCGTGTTTATGGGTGCACTGTAAAACAGGACTATCCAGCTTGTAAGAAGGAAAGAAAGGGCAGCAAATAAATAAAACACATGGAACACATAACATATTATTGGCTGTGCTTTATTGCCTGGTGTTTTGAAAGAGCGAGTTACACAAACTGTCTCTGAGTGACTGTCTCACATCCACGTAAATGTATATGTGTCCATGCATTAATGTACTTTTGAGGACAAGCGTGAATGAGCTTTAAAGTGAGAAATTTATACTATTTTAGGATTAGGAACTGAGTTTAATGTTGTAGAGTAGAGTGTAGAGTGATTGTACTATCATTACTGTTTAAAGAAGTTAAAGAAGGAAATGAAACGTCCCTGCAGCATAAAACAGTGAACAAAAGCAGCCAGGTGTGCATTCACATACGGGTGTGTACAGTATGTTGCTATCCATGACTGCAGCTGTGGGTGATTAGCACAGATCATTAGCAGGCTGTGCAGCCTGAGGAACGGGCTTTACTACCATAAGCGTGTTATGTAAGTGTTCCCTGATCACTGGAGAGGCCACGTCTTTAGATATGGAAAGCACAGACCTAAAGGTGAGCAGGAGGGACAGGGAGGTGGTTGGGTCAAGGTGGGGAGCAAAGCTTGGATGAAGAGAAAGCGAGGAAGGGATGGAAGAAAGACCATGAGGAGAAACATTTGGAGCCAAGAATGAGAATAAAATTGGATGAACTGTAAATTATTTTCTCATTTGAAAACAACTTGTTTATTTGAATTTGTGTGTACTTAATAATCTTCAGTACTCCTGATATATCATCCAGGTCACTGTTTCTAACTTTTTGTTTTCTTGTTCAACAACTGAGGGCTGGGAGTGTGGGTGGGAAAGGGTGAGCATCGGTCCGTATCTGTGTATTTGCAGTGAATGTTTGTTATGTAATGCTATTTGTGTGTTGTTTTGTATTTGTGTCTTTAGGACCCCTTGAAATTTAGATGCTGCTTTTGAATAAATTCAAATATAAAGAGGAAAAGAACAGCTAGAGTAGTGTATTGTCTGTGTGGGGTGAAAGGGACTAGGAGACAAAAAAGTAGCGATAATAAGTCCACAAAGGTCTTGAAAACTGACTTATGTGTAAGTGATAATAATTATCACTCACACATATTAATATTTGGGGACAGCGTCATTTTTGTTTTAAACTGAATATATGATCTAACATTCCCTTCAATCCTAACATGAAAAAGTCTGTTTTAAAGTGTGGAAATAATTTTCTGTGCTCATAAAAGCAACAGATCTATTTTACACGACTGCAAGTGAGTGGACACCCATAGGTCCAGGTCTTCTTTTCTATAATAACACACAGATATCCTGTGTCCTATTTTTAGGTGAGTACAAAGGTTGAATGAGGAAACGGAGGTGGAATTAAATTGTAATGGAGCATGGTGCTGTTTCACTCCTGGATGTTTCACAACGAGGTAAGGTTTACCGGCAGAGAGACCGCCGCAGGAGGAGATAATGAGGGGTGGTGCTGTGGTGATTTGATTATTGTCTTCTAATTCGGGCCTGATGTGGCACAGATGTGGATCCAGAGTAAGTACAATGGAAAATGAGGGATAGAAGCAAAACAGATTTAAAAATCTGTGGATTAAAAAGTTCTGTAAATCATTGCAAATATGATCAGTTTCACAGTTTGGTTCTATTAAATACCCAACTCGAGACTAATGGTTGCTTTCTAAAAAACACAGTGCTCAATAACCAAAGAGTAATCTGTTTTCAGCAACACATATACAGTCTTGCACAGCTGTAACATCTGCAGCTATTTAATGGTGTTCAGTAATCAGCTGTTGGGAGGTGTGCCACACAACCACATCAAGGTAAACATGGAAAATTCTCTTAATGGAAAATTCATGGCATGAAGGAAACAACAACAACCGCCCTACTCTTTGCAGCAGAGACCTAAAGTATAATGACTTGCAACCTTTAGGCTATGGAACAAAATGGAAAATGATCATATTAAATACCCAAATAAAGGATAAGATAGCATGTTTAAATAAGCAGCTAGTGGAACTATTAAGTTACCAAAAACAGGTGGTTATGCAGCATATTAGCCTGTACAGTCTGCAAGTAAGAAGTTTGTTAACCTCTTTAGCTAATTAAAATGTTTCAACATTGAGTGCAGTGATTCAAATAATGATGTGAAAATAAAATTACATTTCATACTAGTTATCAAGCTAGTGCTGAACAGGTGACATGAAATCTAATCCGAAGAGATCGGGCGAGAGTAAATTTGTTAATGGATGTGACAATCATCACAACCTTTAGTTGAAGTCTTCTTATGCAACAGTTGTTAAAAGCATTCTGTAAATAGCACTTTAATCAGAACTTCTTGCATTGGCACTGGGACACATTAACAGATACGTGAACATCTTTCATATATCTTTGAAGGCCTGTATCCGTTCTAAATCATGACAATCAAATTTCTCTTCAAGGTGTGTAGAGAGTTCGATGAGAAGTACATTTTCAGGCTTGTTTATCAGGATCCCATTTGCTTTCATTAAACTTTCATTCAGTCACTAATGGAAGTCCCAAAAGAACAAAAAATGTCAGCCCTCTTAATGCAACTATTTTCCCCTTCACAGTTAAATAAATCAAACTTGCTCCATAAAATGTGCGTGCACACACACATACAAATCTTATTACAACCATGCTTAGTTCAAGGCAAAAGCATCTCCATCAACAGTGTCTTTCCTCAGCCGTGCTTTGTGGAAAACTGGGTCAGACGAGTTTGTTTACTGCTAATCAATGTCCTTGTCCTTTACCTGTCCATTCCATTTAGATGAATCCTTCTTTATTCTTACTGCAGAGCCAGACCAAACCCCAGAGACTGCTGTTTTAGTCTGAGCTTTGAGGCTGCAATGTAGGAGCTAGGATTGAAAATCAATTGCCATAGCTATTTCCTAAGAGACTTTTTCTTTTAAAGAACACTGAGCTGAAGTTGGCTACAAGGGTCAAACTGTCGCCAGGATGTGTCCCGCCTGATGCCAAGGGCAAACTGGATGCAATGGGAGGCAATCTATTAGGCAGGCATGAAGTCCTTTTATGTTGTATTTCTCCGCTCTCAGTAGAAATGCAGCTGAAAACCAGCAGCAGGAGACTTTTGTCATTGTGTGTGTGTGTGTGTGCGAATAGATACCTATATGTTTGTGTTTTTTGTGTGGACATTGGAGGATTGAAGGCAGAGAACTGGGAGTCCTTGGGGGCCTACATCAATGATAAGAACACTTTAAGGTCACTACAGCAGGAACAAAGGACTAATTTGAAGTGTTCCTACGGGATTAAGGCAGGATTTTTACCTTGGCCAAAAGAAAACTGAAACTCGTGTCTAGAAAAGCTGTAACATCGATGAGGTTTAGGAATCTAATAAGTTAATGATCATTTAATTTCTCAGGACAAAAAGGAGTGTGTCGCAAATGTAATTTTGACAAATAATTGACAAACATGGTCATATAACTAAAGACCAGTAACTTTAAAGAGCACCAGCACACTATTGGCCAGATGAAGAAACTGACCACATGATGTCAAAGAGTGGGACAAACTCTATTGGAACTCATAAACAAGTGCTAAGTGCGACATCGCCTGTTGGCGTTGACATCACTACTCTTCATTAGTCACTGTACCAACAGGAGAAGTTTACTTTGTTGCAACACTGTTGTCTTTTACATGTGGACGCCACATATCACCACAGGTTACCACAGAACTCTTATGGCACACTTTACAGGCAGGTGGTGTCTCTCAGAGGATGACAGAAGAGACCACAAACATTTAAGGACGAGACAAGAAAGAAAAGAACCTATTGTACCAAAGAGAGAGGGGTCGGGAGAGCTTCCTGGACATTATTGAGTCGCTCAAGTAGCAAAACATTTCTACAGAACTACACTCCTGAGCCGCTGAATTAACACTTTAAAACGATAAATAGATCCTAGCTTTGTAAGTCCAGCACTATTTTGGATTTAAGCTACTGATGGTCACTTTTTCCTAAAGTGTCATGTGATACTGTATGACTATAAAAATATACTTGGTTAGATGGTTTAGAAGCTCTCTAAGGTTAGGAAAAGACCAGATTCACAACAGGCTCTGTCAGTTAAACAGTTTAGTGATAAAGCCCCAGTGTGTAACATTTAGGAGGATCTATTGGCTAAAATGGAATATAATATTCACCTTCCATTGAGGCCACCATGTTTCTACAGTATCCCAGAATGGTCATACCAAACACTGGCTATAGATAGGGCCTTTTACATTTTTCTAGAGTTTTGAAGTTTGAAACACAAGAATAATGCACACTTTTGTCATCTGTACATCAGAACAGTGAGTCTTATATAAGTTGCATAACAGATATGGCCACAGAGAATTCTATTCTCTAATAGAAAGTGCTATGAAATACTGAAACCAGAAGTACAAGAAGAGTTCAACCTATAATCATTGATAATTGTCTGCTATCTAACTCTTTGAAGTTACAGTAGATAGCAGTGCAAAGGTTTTTTTTTTTTTTTGGAGATATTTGGTGATAAGAGTTATCTTGTGCCTCATTAACGTCCCATCTTTATCTCCGCAGATACTTAGAGCACAGAGTCAGAGGAAAGACAGGGAGAAGCAAATTAAGAGAGAGGCAAACAGACAAAAACACAAGTGGAAAGCAGATAGAGAGAGAGATGGCAGTGAGAGGCTTCAGTGAAACGTGGCACAGTGATAACCCTGCCTCTCTCTACACTCCTGAGGCTCTTTTTGCTCGGCCTTGCCAAAACATCAAAGCTGGGCTTCAAAGTGGGATGAACTAGCCTTCATCACTATCTTACTCTCTAAGTCAACAAAACATCAACACACACACAAGCTGTCATATACATGCCTGTACACACACATGCACCAGTCTAGTAGCCTAATTCATCAATATTTTATTTGTGGTATCAAAATCCTTGAAATGCAAACACACTGAGCAAATACCACACGGAAGAAAAAAATCGTTGTTAATCCAAAAGTACATATCCTGATATTATTACTGAACCCGTAGTACCCTCTAAATCCCCAAGTGTTCTTATGTACAGACTCAAAATAGCAATATTTTGCGTTGAGGCAATTTGGAGATTTGGGAGCTGCATAACAAAATGAAAGAGTACCTTTAATGCCGTCAACTCAAGTCAAATCTAATAAAAGACTTCTTGCAAACTCAAAATCCGAAACAATTCAAGCTTGAGGGTGCAGATCGAAACATTTCTTTACATTAGTTTCACTTCCTAACTCTGCACTGGGGACATTAACAAAGATGACAACTTAAATTTATGTTGATGGTAATTAATAACAAAACTAATGATTAGATTAAGAAAGATGATAATTAACAGCGAACCAGTGCATTCATCTTTTTTGTGCAATGTACAATCAAAAAGGGTCTGCAATACAAAATGGTAGATGCTGCTGCTGATCATATGAACAAAACAACTGTACTGGACTATAAATGAACAAATAAATGAATAAGTATACACATATGCAAGCATGTAAACAAAGAAATAGATAAATAAGTTAATGAGCTCACCAGCAAGCAGTTAAAGATGACGTAGAGGATGAGCATCCACAGGTACTTGTAGCCCATATGGAGTCCTGCCCATAACCAGACCAGGGAGATGAGCAGGAACAGGTAGAGAACCAGCGGCACCTCTGGAGCACAAGATAACAACAGAACAGGATTAAAAAACATATTTGCAAGTTAATGTATCAACAACTACATAAAATACATAACCGCATTGTATTCATTTTATGACTACTGTAAAATACAGTTGATAAGCTTTTGTCCTATTTTTAAAAAAAAGCTCATAATACCTGCTCCACTCTTTGCATGATTGATACACACACAGACACTTGCTACTTTATACCCTTTAAAGTTTAACATGATTTATGCTTCAATCCAGATGTTGATGCATCATCAGTTAGTCATACAGTTTAGTGTGTTTCTGAATCAAGGGCTGATAACCCCCAACAGTGAGGTAGAAGAGAAGCCATAGGTGTTATAGCTAGGAGCAGGCCTCAGGAGCTGTTTAATGAGTTCTAATTCAACATTGTGTACAGTGACTTTTCTTCTCCAAAAGTCTTAATGAGTCCATGAGGTCCACATGTGGACTCT
>NW_023339718.1:7466339-7482354 GCF_004916995.1 Morone saxatilis
ATGATCGCTGTACACTGCTGGAGAGCAGACTGACTGAGAAAAGCTCAAGCTAGCACACATGCAAGCATGCACGTGGGGTTGAACTCCATTTTCCCCACTTAGGGCTTCATCTACTGAGCATTTGCAATGCTAATGCTGGTATTGATCTAAGAGCCAGTGTTCACAATTATTTTGTTTGTGTAAATGACAGTTTTGTTGGTTTTTGGTTGGTTTTTAAGCAAAAATGGCTCTTTGGAAAGTAAAGGTTGCTGACCTATAGGCTAAGCTGACAATTTGCTATGATACAGAAATGAGGCTTTATTAAATAAATCTTACAAAAATACTGTGCAGATGTTGTTCTATGGTCTGTGCTAAGCCAATTCTTACAGACGATGCTGGAGGATGAGGATAGATTACAGTAGATGGCTAAGATGGCCGACTTCCTCTTCTGTGTCAAAGTGTGTGCTAAAAGAAAACTAAAAGGCCATATTGCACCACACCAAAAGGCAGAACAGGCATCTAGCGGTGTAGCTGCAGATTGCAACCCCTCGCTTCACCCTACAGTATTTGGTATGTCCCTTTTGGCCTTTGTAGAAACATTTTCGTTCAACATGACTCCATGGAAGGCGATCCGTGGCGTCTGCAGATATAAAAGTCAAATCCGCTGTAGTTATGGGTCTGACTATAGAAACATAACAGATTGCCTCTGTATTCAGGTGATGACATATGCGCGGACTAAGAAACCAGAATTGTGCAATGTAGGTTATAACAATACCATTTCTACCAATGGTAGATCATTCATTTAAACGTTACACGGACTTTTTAATAAAGTGGCAAATGGTAATAAGTGCAAAACAGAGGAGACTCATGACATATCAGAAATGATCACTGTTGATGAATTCTATTAAAGTTTAAACGGGCGTAATAAGTATGTGGCCAGATATCATGCCAGAGGTTAAACACTTCTTTCATCACTATCAGGAATACCCATGGCTGCGGGGTTATTTTTTCAAAGCAGCAACCAGAATGCCTGTATGCAAAATTACCGCCTAGTGGAATCATGCCATTCCATTCTAAACAAACCATTGTAGCAAAGCCTTCATCCTTGGCTTCACCTCACCACTCTCCAGTACAAATAGGGAATGGGGACATGGTTTGGGCAACACAGTGTGGCCCATACGAGAAGAGCATAAGTGGACATAATTTAATAAATGTATCATGTTCATTTAATACAAGAACACTATTCTAGTGTTTCCCTCATAATTAAGCACACCCTGTTAAAATGTGGCCCTTTAAAAATATACTCTCAAAACACATTTGCCAACAAAAACAGCATTCACACATGCTAACTGGGATCCCTATAGGTTATTTATTTATTATTATTTATCGAATATTATTATTATTAATTACTACCAGTTGTAAACTTACCTAATTACTTATAATCACGCTCAATTGTCCCCCATTGTTGTTGTTGTCGTCGTCATCGTCATCTTCTTCATGTTCATCATCATTATCACCATCAGTCACTACTATTAGTGTAGTTGTTGCTACTGTTGTTGCTGTACACCCTTATGTCCTTCCTGAGATAACTTCTATTATGATTTGGCGCTATACAAATAAAACTGAATTGAATTGAATTGAACTTCATGCTAGAATGCTAACTCCGCCTTCTGCATGCTGTGTACAGTCTACACACACCACACTGCACACAGCATGCAGAAAAACAGTCAAACAGATCTCCTATATTTGGACTGCGTCAAGTGTTTCTAAGATAAAACAAGACCACCAAGAAGTCTTTCTGCACGTGTTTCTAATCTAAGCTCTCCTGTACCAACTGGTGTCACTGGTAACCTACTTTCTGTGTGGACTGATACATCACATACAGCATGTCACGCTACACAAGCAGAAGTGAATACTTCACGTCTGACTTCATCTATTAAAGACAGGACAGATACATTTATATTCCTTTTAACCATTGGCCCTTGTGTTATTCATGATTCATTAAGTGAGAGTTCAAGAGAACAGAGGCTGTGGAGACTGAATTAAGGCCACTGACGTATCCGTGGACCTCATCAAGTTCATGGTGTCCTCAGCTTGAAAAATCATTCCTCCTCCTTTTATTAGAACAGCTAATTAGAGAACAAACAAAATGAGAGTTGCCAATCAGGAGCAAACTGATCAACTGTTAAGAGTGAGTCATCACAACAGAGAGAGAGTGAGGGAGAGAGGCCTGATAAATAAAGCAGCTCATTACTATCTAGCTTGTTTCCTTCAGGAGGAAATAATGAAGCATAACATTATGGAAACAGTTGTTGAAACAAGCAAAAATACTGTCTATTTTGTTAAGATAGTTACAGATAGATAGATACACAAAATGAATGAGAGAAATACATTTTGTCATACTTCAGAAAGTAAGAGACGTTGTCATTAGGTCTGCAATGGCTGTGTATTTATGTGTGTGTGTGTGTGTGTGAGAGTGTATGTTGGGGCCAGGAAGGTGGCTGGAATTTGCAGCGCAGTGTTTCCATTAGTGATCATCTTGCTGCTGAGAACACGATGTACCATTGATAACATTAATTCATGCTCTATACCACGCCATATTTACCATGACCATAGAGAGTATATGTTATCAAACTGACCGTAGAGAAAAATGTGGACAATAAGATTAATCTAATGTATTAGATAACATATGGATTTCAAGGCAACACACTCAAAATCAACTTTACCCCAGACTGACCTACATGCTGACCCTCAAAGTGGGAAATGGATAATGCACCAGTACAAAATTATACTGCTGAGTCACTTCAGCTGTAGTGTACTGATCGGTGTTATGTAGGGCAGACTGTACAGTTCACTTCACTTCACAAGTAGGATGGAAACACAGAGCATGGGGCCCAAGTTTGCACAAAAAACCCTCACTTAGGTGCCACTTCCACCACCCTGTCATTTCCAAATTCTGCTCCTTATCACCCTGTGCCTTTCCTCTGGCTGAACAATATTATACTTTCTTAGCAATGTTTCCTACTTTTCAATTTCTTACTTTTCAAGCCTCTCCCTTTCCCTTTGTGACTTATTTCCTGTAAGTCATTATCTATTCTCCCAGTACTATGGCCACTGTTTTCTATTGCTTCAGTATTATATTTCACACCTAGTCTCCTTGTGCTTGGTCTGAACATTCTGTCTTATTTTGGTGTATGTTTGCTCAGAGTCGATAAATCAGCTTAATGAGCCCTGTTGCTTTTCACCATTGTCTTTTCACACTTTCTACTTCTCCTGGTTAGAAGAACATAAACTCTCTCTCTCTCCTCTCTCTTTTATCTTGCACATCTGTCTCCATCTGCTCCCTCCTTGGTTTGCGTTTTCCAACCATGTAAGCACATTCCAGTCTGCGGCCAGGGCAGAGCGCCCACAGTAAGAACAGGTTCCTAAAGCCAAATGGAGACTAAAAGGCAAAAATGGCAAAATGCTGACTGACTGTTTGGCTTGGTACCTCTAAGAAGAAGCAGAAAGAAGAGCAGAGCAGGCACAAGATATCCATAGTTACTGTATGTGTGCATGTGGTTGTATTTGTGTAAGCATCCATGAATATATATGAAAGCCTTTGCAGAAACACATCTGCTAGTGAGACGCTACATGAGGTCATAGGTGTCTTTCTGTCTGGCTGAGCTAAGAAATAAACAAACAGTTTAACCCCCAGTAGTGCAATTTCTGCACAAAAACTAGACATGATTGAGCTACTGTTCTCGACAGCAGGACAAGCTGCTGTTTACATTTGATCAGAGCTGGTTCCTGGTGTGAAAAGACAAACTGAGAGGAGAATGTGGGTTCAACAAAAACAGAAGGGCAGAAACTCAAGACGGCGCTGACATTACTGTCACAGAGAGGTCAGCAGCTGTAATAACAACATGTTGCAATAAGTGTGTGCTGAGCGCTCACAAACACCCTATATACAAGTAATGTGTGTCTGAGCTAAGTGTGAACATATAGTTTTGTGTACTTTTGTGACAACAGAAAAACAACTAAAAGAAATTCATAAGTAAATACAGCAATTTACAAATAAAAGAGGTGAAATAAGTATACAACAATATATAAGAATTTTTTTTTCCAAGATAAAGTGCTGCATTCAAAATCTTAGTTGTGTAAAAGAACAGTAGTATTAGCATATAAATGTACTTAAAGTGTCAAAAGTAAAAGTACTCATTCTGCTCAGAAAACTGCCACTGTAACAGATCTATATTACATTATTAGATGTTAATATAAGCAATATTTCACTGTTGTAGCTGGTCATTCTGCGCCTAGTTTTAACTACTTTATATACAGTTTAGTTCAGTGGTTCCCAACCTAGGGTTCAGGCCCCTCAATGGGCCACAAGATGAATCTAAGATGATTACTGATTTAGGAAAGAGGAAAAAACTAAGTTCTGCTACACAAATTTCATTTATTTTTTTTTGTAAATATTTAAATAATTTTTGGGCATGAAACAGTTAGTGAAATGCAACCATCTGAGAAGTTCAGAGGGGAAATGTCTCTTTGGTGGAACTTAAACAGCTCATAGACATCCGAAATGTGACAAGAGACAACTACTCTACAATACAACTGTATCTAATGTGTCCTATTATGTAAAGCTACAAATTGGGAACAAATTCTTCCTAATAATAAAATATTCTAAACCAAATATATCAAGTTGATGTCTTTGATATGTGCATAATGTAGCCATAAAAAATACATCTTACTAAACTAGGCACAAGAAAACTAACTCAGTTCTGATCCATCGTGAATAACATGAGTTTGCATTTCAAGGCTATTGATAACGAGGCTATGAGAGCAAAGTATAAACAAGTGTTTGGCATCCAAATAAAGCAACTGCACAGCTTCAAACACAAAAAGTACATAATGCAGCACTCTGCAATCAAACCTCATCCATCACATGTATTTGTTTATTTCCACATTCCTGACCAATCAGCGATCAAAGTGCAGTCAAGGAACACTTGGAGCCATAAAAATAGAACAATAATAGTTATTCATTCAACTCTGCTCTGTTGAAAACTGAAAGTCTGCTCACTTCTGTATCAAAAGAACATCATGTCTTGTAAACACACCTAGCGGGTTCAGTGGGGGGTTTTGATAAGGGCTTACTGATGTACTCTGAATAGGCACTGTTGTAAATTTAGTTTAGTTTGTTTATGTTTTTTGTGCTGGCACACCTTACACTGGTCACAATGGCAGAGTTCCAATCTTTGCTGAGGTACAGGTACACGAACACACTGGTACTTGATTTCACTGACGTCAGAAGTCCTGCTATATCTCGCATAGCCCTGCGAGTTTTACATGTGGGCTTCTCACAATCACAGACACAGATTAGTCCTCAGCTTATCTCATCACTTTTTGCTGCAATAATGCATTTTGGAAATCATGGCGACCTAAATATTCATTGTCATCAGCTATCCCCCAGGTTCTGCACGAACTGTGGCAGGATGGGAATGTCAAGGTGAATCTCACACTACTAGATTCATGAGGGTGATCAAGGGACCCATCTCAAGAAAATAACCATGGAGTAAGGAAACAACACATGATGAATAGTCGTCATTTAACTTATTCAAAGGTAATATGTAAAAGAGCCTGCAAAACACATCAAAATCAAAAGCTTTTTTAAGATTGTTTTTGCCTGTATACTGCATACTGCAGAACTGAAAATCAGTGCCTGTGGCTTTTTAAACCAACTCTGACAAATTGTAGATAAGTACAGGGACTGAGCAGAGGCGTAGCCTGAGCAAGGAACAATAAAGTATTATAGACCTTTCTTTAACATTTGTTTTATTCCCCTTTGGACTCTGGACATGTTGAGACAAAGCCAATGCTGATATATTACTCTGTCAAAAGAAAAAAGAAAGAAAAGAAAAGTGCAACTAAATGGAGTACATACTGTTTGTGTGCATGTTGTGTTCATGCTTTTCAAAATAAAAACTAAAGGTTCAACTGTAAGTCAGTCAGAGTTGTGTGTGCTGAGAGAAAGTCACATCATACTAAATGCTAAATGCATTACCATTTAAATGGCCAGAATAATTTATAGCCTACTTAATAGTTATTAACAACATTTTACACAAATTTCCTACCATAAATACCAGTGTGTACATGTAAATCCCATAAAAAGAGGTGCAAGTGTAGGAGAAATTCTTCCACAAAGTCATTATAAGTTTAAACATTTTAATGAAGTAATGCTGCTGCCCCCTCAGCACCCCTTCTTCCAGCACCTATGGGTGCAACCAACACTGATCCATGGCTGAATGAACTTTTAGAATTCATTTTAATTCTCATTCATAAGCAGACTTTTCACAGTGCAGCTGTTCTACACAAAAATGGACACACATATTTACACCTCACACACATATTCACACCTCAAGGGAATTGTGCTACAGATACTCAGCTGGGACTTTTGCTGCTTTGAATAGTGTGTGCTGTGTCTACCTTTTCCACTGCACTTTCTCTTTCTCTCTCTCTATGTCTCTTTCTCTTTCTCTCTCCCTAAATAAATAAGGAGTTTTAAACAGACTGACTGTTTATTCTCTACTTTTCTTATTCTACATACAGTTCAGTATACTCTTGATCTCTGCCTTCGACACTGTCTCCCAAATTAAAATGTTCCTGTCAGAGAAAAATCCTATAGGATGACCTTTAGCCTCTGCCTGGTTTTGCAAATGAGAAAGTAGAGTGGTTTCCTACACAACATCAGAGGCCACACACAGCGTTTAGGCCATACTGCTTGACAGCCAAAGGAGTGGCACTAATTCAGGCTTTGCTTTGTCATTGGAGGGCCTTGACCGAGCAAAACAAGCTAAAGCCTGCTGATTCTGACCGATGGCCACAGATTGCAGCCATGATTCAGAGGGACTAAAGTGGTGTGGCTAGGATCTTCATGTGTGGGCAAAGTGGCTGAGTGAGTGATACTGACCGAACTGTAACGGTTATTTCTCCGCAAACAAGAATCTTGTTTAAGTTTGAGGCTGATTATAAGTACGATGGCTGAATAAAAATCAAACCGTCAGCATTATTTCATTCAGAAAAGCTGGTATTGTTTTGTTTCTGTATCATGAATCCCTTGGGTACACACACCGCAGACAGAGACAGGGCCTGTAAGCTGAGCAAAAAAGGGGCTGAAACTTTTATCCAAAAATAGGGGTGGATGCAGTCTAATTCCTGAGGGCAATCTGGCAGCTAGTTACTTGTTTTTGTGGTTTGTATGTGTGCAGAGTGAGTGATTGTGTTGTTGTAAGTGTTAGCAGTTGTATCTTGAGTTCTAATCTTTTTATGTACACACATATCTTTGCCTTTTAAAGTAGAAGCGCACAGAACGCACATTCTATGCTTCCATATAACTGCATTTATTTGTGTGTATTTTACGTATTTACAGCTTTGTTGGATACCTGTGCTGTTGGTTCGTCCACGGTAAAGGTCGTCGTAGGCCTTCCACTGCTGAGTAACCTGGTAGGCGTGGATGAATACGACCAGCACTGCAACCAGACAGATGAGAGGCACAAGCACCGCCGTGCACAGAGCTGCATAGATGTTCGGGATGAAGCATCTAGAGGAGGGACAGACAGAAATGTGAGTGATTGGTTTTTGTTTCGGCGTACATAGAAAGAAGTAGAATGGAAAGAGAGAGAGAGAGAGAGAGAGAGGGGAGCCATGCCCATATTACTTGCCTGTATTGCTCTATATTTAAGTTAAGACTTTGTTTCTTCTAAGTTTCACAAACAGGATCTAGCCAGTGAGACCTCTGAGCCTGGCTAAGACTCACAACATTCTTGCTCAACTGCCTTCAGCAGCAAAATACGTTGTTCTTAAATCTTCTGAACAACCAGGTCACCCTGCAGCTACAGCAGGATAATATCTAAGGCCAAAGACGCTTAAAAGTTGTTTTCTATTTAAAGAATGAAAGAACATTTCAAAGAACAAACAACACGTACATTTGTTTCCTGCTTTGAAAGGGAGATGAATATGGAGTGGTTATGTGAGTCCATCTGCTGATCCTGCTTTACAGCCAAATGAGGAACTTTTAAATTTCTTTGGAGACAAATTGAATTTCAGGCTTAATACAAATAATAAAAAAAAGCTTGTTTCTTGAAAAGTGGAATTCTTTATCAAAGCTTAAAAAAAAAAAAAATCAGGTTATGTCTCTTTCTACAATGTGTCTGTTGGTGTGAGTTATTTTTCATTCTCTATCTCTGAGTTGTTTGCCTGTAAAATCTCTGGAGTCCTTTCCCAGCTTCTGTCCAATTGTACATGTTTTTCTCTATTGATGTCAAATGATTTTTCTCTGGGAAACTGGGAAACCTCATATAAACTGTAACTGCCAAACAACTATCAAAACACTCGTGTGACTTTGTCCTTTTCACAAAACAAGCTCTGCCCCTGGTTTAGGTGGGAGCCTAAAATATAGATAGGACCTCACAGCAGACTTGAGTAATCACATAGAAATAATTGGAGCCATGTTAGCCATAATATAACATGAGGTATGCCAAATAAAGTATTGCATCACCCTCTCCCAGCAAGACAGCCAGATTATGAGAGTATAAACACATGGGAATATGGATATTTGTCCTGCTGTGGCCTTGTGAAGGCATGAGATCCTACTGTACTGAAACTCTCACAAGAAAGTGAAATGTACTGAATGAAGAAAACATTACGAAAAGGCCAATTTCTCTAACTAACATGGTTTGAGAGAGGAGAAATAAAGTGAACAATTTCTTTTATAGGGGATTTTCAATGCTGCTGGGGTTTTCTTTTTTATACAAATGGCAGTGAGTAACTTAGGCACATATAAAGTTAATGGTATAAATTTAGTCTGTCTTAAGGAGACATACATGCTCTGTGGTAACCTTTGACTCACATACTGTAATTGCAGGACAAGAAAGTTGTACATTTACATTTACACAGGTTAGAGCCAGATGTGAAGTTTGAATGTCCGCCTCTACAGGATATTACTTTAGCAACTTTATAGCCTGGCTATAAAGTAGCCAAACTAACAATGCATCAGTCTGTCCAGGTAACACAGTTTATCATGTTAAACTTGTTAGAAAAACTAATAAGGTACTATATAAAGTGTATTTTGGTTAACTCTAAATCAAATCAAATCAACTGTGCCCAGATAATAAGTAACATAATAAGTGAGAGAGGACTACATACTGTTAAGTAATTAACATGAAATTAAATAAAATCAAGAATGCCTTAAGTCTTGACTTTTGCAGTAATTAATCATAATAAAGTGATTTTCTATCTATGTGGAAGAATCAATAAACATTCCTGACAAATTAGTCTGTTAAATTGTCCTTTTTCCTACTTAAATTATTAATGTATTTTCCTCTCATCTTTCATCTCATAAATGTGCCCTGCTTTTATGTTCAGAGTTTATGTTTTATCCACACTTGAATTTAAAGACGGGTCTGTTCAGTTTAAAGATGACCAATCTATGGGCCACAGTAAAAATGAAATGAGGTCCAACCCAAAAAGCAGTAATAGAGGCTACTAACTAAGTACTAACTATATGGAAGTACCAGCACCACAGTGGTGACAGAAGGCAACAGAATGAACAAAACTATGAAATCATGACAAAAACATGGAGAAAAACAGAGGATGGATTTGTTATGTGATTGACTTGTGCCGCTCCCTACTGTGAGCCCATGTACAAATATATATAACGCAAAATGCTCTCTGACGTGCGATTTGAGCTTGACACCTGTTTGCACGCAGGCAGGGTGAAACTGAGACAGCTTGAATTGTGAGAAAACAAGACAGTGACCTGTTTACCTCCTCATGAAGAGAGAGAGAGAGAGAGAGGAAAACTCAAAGCTTGCCTCATTCCCATAAAGAGGAAGGTATGCTTCCAGGGAAAATGAATACTTGTTTGTATCCTTGAATCTCTCATGTATACACTCGCTGTCTCACACACACCCACCCACAGGAAACACGCATACACATTTGATCCCAAGGATAACAGCCACACCTACGACCACTGGCTAATTTTAGATGTGATTTAAGGGTTCAAACTTCATCAGTAGTTGACTTCCTCCGTCACGCACACTTGATTGCACACAAGACGGCCACTGAATCACATACGCTGCAATGTAAAAGGTTTACTTTGGAAGTTACTACACATACTCCAACACCTGACTAGGGACCATTGTGCAGGACATTTTAAATGGACCTTATCTGTTTTGTTATAGGATTCAAGTGGTCTCTATATATATGGCAATTGACTATTTTTAGCTCACACGCCGGGGTTCCCACACATTTTCCATTGCAAGATTTCGTACTTTTCCTGACTGAAATGACCAGACTTCTCAGAACATAATCATCTGAGTATAAATAGCTAGATTTATTATGTAAACAAATGGTTTTAGTCCAACTGTATGTTATGTTGCCAAGTAATTGCCAGAAGATTGTAGCTGGGTACTGTAGCTTATACAAATAAATTAACATGCAACAACTCTGTCTGTGCAGCCTTGTTTATTATTATTGTGTCCATGAAAACAACAATGAATGCCATAAAGGTATGGTTTCCCCAATCAGAAGGTCTGTATAATTTTCTAATAATTACATCACTGTATAATTATTAATATTTGGTTAATTGTTATGCTGCATTGGCTTCCTGTTCTAAATGCCATGAAAAACTCTTCTCTCCTATATGATCAATTTATTTTTAGAAATTCTGAATTTTGTATTTTAGGAAACAGAACAGGGACAGCAGTCTGGGAAAACAAATATTTCCCCATATTCTCTTTTCTTTTTTCCATACTTATCCAGACCTGCAACTTCCATACTTGTTCATACTGTGTAGGAATCCTGACACATACACACACACAAAGCAACACAGTATACAGGTTATTTGAGGTTTGTCCCTTCCTCTGCTCCCTGCTGTTTGAAAGCCTCCACCCCTAAGGTAAAGACTTGTGTTTCTATATGAGGAGACATATTTAGTCACTTAGTTGATTGGGCAAGCTACCACCTCAAATGATGTCACTGGCTCAGGTGTTTTCTGTTTGCTCTACTCTAGCCTGAAGTGGAATTCACCTAAGCTCAAAAAAGAAACTAAAGTCACCATGACTGACTCAGACCGGTTTAAAAAACACACTCATGAGCCCTCTTATGAAAACAGAATACATTAGTGTTGGGTCCATTCCACCTTCCACCCTTTCATCAGCTCTAAAGACCACTTGTGTTGTTTGTACGTGTATGTTTTGCACTGTCACACTCACACATCTCCTTGCACCAGTCCGTATACACTGTGTATGGTCCATCCGAAGCCGCCAAGCAAGACGATGACCAGGACAATGATGACCACAGCAGGAAGTCCCCAGCCCAACAGGAAGTAGAGCAGGTATCGACGTTCTGTGTGCTCGTCATTCATCACCAGCACTTGCCAGAAGTTTACAGTCTGGGGACACAGTTTGAGAAAACAGCTTGTGTACAGGAATGTGAACAGAAAAACAGGTGTGTGCCAAGATGGCAACACCTTCATGGATTATATTATTTATGTTGTGAGGAAAGGCAAAATGTTTAGACTTTGAAAATGATTTTTTTTTATCTTTTTTTGCTTATGAGGACATTTTGTCTTGATAGTGAGTGAATTACTAAAACAGACACACATACAACCACACTTTTATCTCACCCACAATAGCTATATTTGTTTTGTAATCTAGCAGGCCTCAATAGTCTCATCCATCTGATACACTAAGCCCTGCATTATTACATAAGCAGTATTTCAGCACCTGTTGGTTGCAACACAGACACAGTGTCTTATCCCTGAGTAAAGACCTCAGCAGACATTCACATATCTTTCAGACAGTTTGTAACTGCTGCACTAGTGAAAATAAAAGGGCAAAGGTTAATATTAACTCATTGTCAAAGTCAAAACATAGTAGCTTTACATTTTGCAATCAAACTTGCAAGCTATAGTCCAAAATTGAGGGCCGTTACTCTATCCAGCTTCATTAAGATCATACGTTTTACAGTCTATAAGATTTAACTTTTTTTTTTAAAAGAGAAAAGATTAAGGCATTATCAGCGAAGCAGTCAGAGCTCCTTCTTCTGTTCAGAGTAATAAACATTATGCAACAGCTATTGTGAATAACAGCTGATGATGTTTGTGACTGTCCATCTGTCTGCGAACACTTAAGCAGGACATCAGCATGGAGGGCACTGTGATGCAACTAATGACAGGAGTTTGAGGGATGCTGACCTCTTTCTCAGATAACCTCTGTCTCCTCCATAACCGTAACAATATTGTATAACCACTGACACAACAAACATTGCTGCAACAAACAACACACAGACACATGTATGCAGCACACAAAACTACACTTCAGTTGTATAACAGCTTGACTGCACTGCACTGAGACAATGGCATGATGTCGGTCAGATTCAAGGACAAGATTCAAGAACTAATGAAAACAAAGGTATGCATGTTATATTCCAATTCTGCCAAATCCTCCCTAAATGTTACACACTGGACCTTTACATGTGATTAAAGCAGTAGCAATGTTGGTAATCTCACCACCTGTATCTCCAGCCACCTGGCAGGTTGACTGATGACCATTGGTAGCCACTTATTCATCCACTATCACAATCAAATACATTTGTCTACTGGCTAAAACACTGGCAGGTATCGTCTAACTACAAAGCAGTGCAATTGGCACCCCAGGTTTGGCTAACTAGCACAATGAATCAAGGTAGAAATACACTGTAGGGCAGTGCTAAGGCTTTAGCAGCTCTTTCCTGGCTGAAATAGTTGTACAGTATTGTTATGTAATATTATAACATGCAGTTTCTCAGTAAGCTGAGGTTGCCTCTACGAGCCTCTGCAGTCAAGAAAAAGCTGGCGTGGATAGTGTTTTTTGGCATTATGCCAGGGCATATATTCCCCTGACCAACTATTGGAAGTGCACATCTTCACATCTTCACATCCTAACACACACAAACACACACACACACCCACACACACTGCAGTTATTGATTTGAAGTATTCTTCATGGTCTGAGATGGGTTGCTGGCGCCCACACATATCAGCCACTTAGATGAAAGCAGCTACCTGATAGGGAGGAAAAATGGGCGGTGAGACATCACTGGGGTCGATACTGAGATGGTGAGGACAGAAGGGTTTTAGTGCCACACATCAATGAAAGCCAGAGTGGCAGCAATATTTTTATTGTCAGCTACTATTGTTGCTGACAATAAAGAAGAAGAGACTTTTTTGGCAGGGTTGTAAAAGAACAAGGGGAATTTAAGAAAAAGTAATTATCTGTGAGTGGGTGACTGAGTGATTCAGTGAGTGTCTGAATAAAAACAAAAGGTTTAAGTAATTTATTTTCTCCAAGCTACATTATTACCTATTTGAACTCCTACTGGGATGAATCATAGTTTATGTTTTTTCCACCAGATCATATCAGCTCTGCTAGCATACTAACTACTACCATGTGTGTCTAAACCTGCTTTCTACATCAAAACACATGTCAGCTCACTGCCAATTCTCATCATCCAAATTCTAACACTTCTTAAGCCACATGAAAGCCTTTGGCCTGAGACTTTATCCCGTAAGATATCTCAGAGGTCATCTGGTAAACATTCTGATAAAAAAAAGAAGAAAAGAAACTGCACACAGTCAGCACGTACAGCACTGCTGGATACCAGTATAACCCTATTGTGGTAACCATTAGCTTATTCAAAGGGCTAATCTCATAATACTCCGCGAATAATAACGTATGTGCCAGCAGAGATTATGTCCACCACATAAACAATGATTATGTTCACTTATAAACGTCAGATGTTGTAAAAGATTGAAGGGTGATGGAAACAAAGCAACAGTCAGTTAAACAAGAGGAACGAGAGGAAAAAGCGGGCAAATAAGAAAATTCATTTGGGAACAGGTCACCTCAGGACACTGGTCTGCTTCCCGTGTTTATGTGGTGGACCTCATTTTAAGCCAGACTAAATTACTTGTACACATTCTTGCTGTCTGATTCATGGCTGAACAACAGTTTTAAGGTTTGCATATCCCACCTTAAAATGTTAAATATTATGTATTTGGGCCTGAGCTTTCATTACATTACATAAGTTGGTTTGCAGTCATTTGCAGTCAAAATGAATATGTATGGCACCAAAAGTAAAAATAAACCGCCTAAGTAAAGGGTCTATCCTTGGGGCAGTGTTCCTCTCTGGAGGGGCTGATGAAATACTCCGGCCCATGTTGACCACATTCCTGAACTCTATCAGCAGGTCACAAGTCATCTATAGTCTCTCTGAAGGATTAAAATCGGCTTAGGCCAGATTTACACTGGCAGTTAAAATCATATTCTTATTATTGTGTGTCATAAGTGTATTTTTAATAACTGTATAAACATTTACAGATAAAATAAATGTAGTATTTTGGTGTTTAAGTAGTAATGTGAACCAAGCCTTTATATCTTCTTCATGTGCAAATGTTAAGTTGCCAGCTAGGACTTTGTCTGCCAGGCTTTGTTCCTGAGAGAAACATAAAAAAAGAAAGAAAAAGAAATAGAGGGCAGATGGTCAAGAAGGAGGGGGTTAGGAGCTGCTGGAGTGAGGTGTTACTAAGTGGTACCAGTCTAGGCTCAAAGAACATGTCAGGCAGCATACTGGTACCCTCATCCTACCCCCCAATCAAAACCTGCCTAAGCCCACGTGGTGGAGGAATGAAGTTTCACTAGTTATTACATAAAAAACAAAGGGGCAAAGGAAAGAATGGGAACCCTGTTTGTACCAAGTCATGAGGAAAATGAGCAAGACAAGGAAAAGAGATTTTATTTACAGGTGCTCTTCAATAAGAAATAATGATATTTATCGAAAATGATGTTGCAATTAACTGCAAGAAAACTACAGTGAATTAGAAGAATTAGAAGTGAAAAAAATCATCAATTGTTACATATAATAATAGATAAGGACATTTGAGCTGCTGTACTGTATAGGCTGATTTTTGACCCTCTTGAGACAGCTCAACACTTAGCCGCATTGTGTGATGGAAGGCCTAGTGAATAGATATTGTAGAGGCTTTACATACTGGAAAGACACCGTTTTACCTTGTGGAACAGCCTTTACCTCATCACTTTATGCAAGTAAAAGGATAGAAATAGAGTAAATATCTCTGCTTATATAAGTAAATGAATGTGCCTGGTGTGATCTAGTTACATGGCAACAATTATAGAAAAGTTAAAAGAAATCTAATGTACATAATGTAGATGTTTAATGCTATAAGGGTTATTTAGTAGTTATGAAGAGTCAAGTGTGTCTAGTGTTACTTGTTAACCTGCTGTTACCTGTATGAGCATCCAGAAGAACTGACTGAGGTGGAAATAGTGAGCGAAGAGCGCCAGAGCAGCACAGCTGTCCTCTGAAAACATTCGGCCGCGGAAAGCTGACACCAGGAAACAGATCTGCAGAGAAAGAGAGAAAATAACAAATTTAGAATCACTTACCATTGTGTGTAAATGAGTCTTTCATATTTTAGCCAAGGAAGAAGTTGCAGCGGCAGCACATTTTTTATGGCAATTACTGTATATACACATACACAACCTTTGAGAGAACACAGTGACATTTTGTATGACTACCTGACGCACTCGAACACACACGCAGTACTCCTTGCAGTGTCAGCGGGTCATACTGAGCATGAGGCGATGTGTTGCTTCTTTATAAGTCTATACATTTTTCAAAGGAGAAAGCAGGATACAGATAGCCCCCTCCCAAAGAGAAACATCCTACCCTGCAGACCTGTTACATCACCATGCAGTAAGCTATGCAGGCGGGAGCAAAAATAAAAACATAAACAACATAAACAATACTGACAAATATGTTCCTTTCATATCGTCCCACACACACAAAGATTTGTGCAAATGTGTGGGTGTAACACTTGTTCAAATAACGGTATAAAAGGCATAGCAGATTCACTGCAGAAAACAGCCTGTGGTAAGTGTGTGTGTGTGTGTGTGTGTGTGTGTGTGTGCGTGAGACAGACAGAGAGAGATTGCAT
>NW_023339718.1:7482454-7495034 GCF_004916995.1 Morone saxatilis
AACGGTATAAAAGGCATAGCAGATTTCACTGCAGAAAACAGCCTGTGGTAAGTGTGTGTGTGTGTGTGTGTGTGTGTGTGTGTGTGCGTGAGACAGACAGAGAGAGATTGCATGAGAGAAAGGGAGAGAGAGTTTTGTAGGCGGGCCAAAATTCAATTTGTAACACTGGAGCCAGGACTATGTTGAAAACCCATGAGGGCAGCAGAAAATACTGCTGCTCTGCTGTCCATCAGAGAGCTTCATTAACCTCTGGCACTGACAGAGTATGGTCCCAATGCAGCCGGGCGATTGTTACATAACCTGCAGCCGGCCCGCTGCCAGGGCCATGGACCAGAAAGACGGTGAATGGAAGAGAGTAGGAGCCGAGGGATGTGGGGAGAACAATAACTTTGTGTCAAATGTTACTTCCATTATATTTATTACACTCAGCAGTCTGGGACATACAGTAGCATACACAGCTTCAGGTAAAAAGTAAGGCTTCTGTGGAACACTGAATAGGTTTTGTTGCGATTCTTGAGTTTCTTTACCCTACGCATACATACAGTAATTATCTGTTACCTCATCAGTCATTTGATTTGACTTAACAAAGCCAAGCAAATGGTTCTGAAGACAGATCAGATAAGCTGTTTATATCTCCAAAACAAGCAAATGTCTACTGTTTGTGCCACCCTATGGTTTCAGCTAATTTTCTTAGTAAGACAGTCTCTATAGTAACCAGGTAAATGACATGGTGAGCTGTGACATGACCTGCTTTCCACACTAATACAAGCAGCTTATATTTGTTTGCCTTGTTTTGTGTTGAGATAATACAGAATAATATTAAGTGACATGCCCCTCGGATAACACCATAAATATTGCCTTTATGAGTGGGGTGATGTAGCAGTTACACCTTTTTTTTTTCTCTACAGGTTTTCCCTTGAAGCGTATTTTCAGTAATTTTCTCTTTTTTTTTTAGGTTTTTTCCTCTGTCCCATTTAAAACCCACAAGGAAAACCCCAAATAACCATTCCTGGATTTTCCAGCTCTTGCTAACCCTGTCTGCATCCTCCTGTTGACTAAGGGGAAAAGTCAGGGCCTTTAAAAAAAAACAATAATCATGAGTCAGTTTCCCATCCATGCTCCAAGCCCCGCAGGGTGTGAGTGGGAGGGATGGCACAGGAAGGAAACTCGTGCCTCGACTGCCTGGAATTGCGCCTGACTGGAGAGGTTGTACAGGTAGCTTATGGGAACAAAGATTATGTGGTTGTATGTTTTTGGCAGAGATTTGGCCTCATTTGGCCAAAGACACATGACAGACCATCTATCCTTTCATAAGCAAAACAATGGGAAAACTACTAAGTAAGAAATGCTAAATAAACTGCAGGGCGCTAGACACATAATCATAAGCAAACATGCAGTACATACACACCTTTGTTTAACACAAAAGGCTTTAATTTTGTGAAATCAATCGTAAGGCACAATCAAGTGTGGCATATACACAAAGCACGCAGCACACTTTTTGTGGCTGTGGGCATCAAGGGCACACATGGAACTGGGGTAGGATAATATCACTGAGTGTGTTAGGGGCTAGTGACATTATTGCCAAACACTTTGACTCGGCTCATCCCCTTCAGTGATTATTGGGTTGATTTAAATTAGATTCAGCTGTATTTACAGCACATGCAACAACGCTGCCAATACTGAAACACTAACCCAGTCTTAACATGGCACAGCTTTGAGCAATGCACCCACACAAATTTACTATCACCTTCCGTGACAAACCCTAATAGATAACTAGTGAACTACTGAAACTACTGACCTGTGATGAAGTGATGACATAACAGGTATAAAGAAATAGCCTTATAAGGAAAGGAGAGCAAAGGTCTTAAAAGAGTGTGTGTGTGCAGTGGTCTGAATGGACTCTAACAGGTGGCTGCCCTCCAGATGTGCATATGTCTGTGTGTTTTGTGTCCCCCATATAGCTGACCTAGAAACTACCTGGCTCAAGTCAAGGACAGAAACCAGGTAAACAGGTATGCTGACCCAGTCTGACTAAGTCAACACAGTAGAGGGTGTATTCGATAAAGTTTTGATTTAGAATCTTGTCTTTATTTATTGTATGAATAAAATTAATAAATAAACCATGTTTTTGATCTGATTAGTCTGATCTGCCATTTCAAAAGGTCTTAAAATTGTGGCACAGGCAGGTACCAACACACAAGCACTCTCTGAAAGGAACTTGACCTGAATTTGTATTGCTTTTGTGCTTATTATATAGTACTCTTTTGTTGCTGCTCACTAGTGTCTGACTAACATGTCACACTTCATGTCATATGGCTACAGCAGCAGGGCGGGGCATGAAACTGTATTTAAAAAGGGTGAGTTATTTAAACCACTTTGGACTTACAGTGTTTCAGCATGGCTTATAGAAACTGATCTTCCTCTGTAGCATTTATTTCTTCACATGGTATGTACCAAAGCAGCAAAGCTTTTCTCATGTTACTATAGTTAACTAGGCTATGAGGCTAAAAGAAAATGTAAATAAATTACGTAAGTTTGTGGTTAGAAACTTAACAGAAGCTTTCGAATAATTGTCTAACATTTCCACTGTAGTAAAAGCAGTGTGGCGATTGCTTGTGAGTAATCAACATCAGTACCAAATAAGGCCCTAAACCAGGATTTGGAGGAAGAAATCATCCCAAACTTTCTGTAATCTGAGCCTGGCATGAACTGAAACCTGCTCACCACACCAGTGTAAACAATCTCTATTCTGAACTAGTGTGAGAAATAGGGTGTGACAGAGATAAGGGAGTTGTCCATCCTCCCCAGAGTTAATTACACGTAGGACAAACAAACTGAAAATCTAATACTAGGACTGTTAATGTCATGAAATATGCAGCACAGAGTAAAACATAAGAGGGGAAAGTCAATTAGATTTCATAACAGAGCAGACTGCTCCTTCAGGCAGTTGTCAACACATTATAAGTGACATGTGAACTGCATGAACTGACAAACTGTGACAGAACAATTAGGTAACAGCCTAAACCCAAACTATATCTATTTGTTCTTTGATGGTGTAGTTCCTACACATGTTGCTTTAGCCCTATTGAAAAGACAACAAAGCAAAGATACTCAGCAAGTCACCAGCAAGCTACGTTATAGGAATGGGATTGATACGGATAGAGCCTTAGAGGAGGCCTATTAGCTGAGATTAACTAAGTAGGTACGGAGGTCACAGTTACAACCGTGGTCATTGTTCAGTCCCTTGTGAAAATAACACGGGTGCATGTCAGCACTGTATTAATGATGTCCTGCCGCAGGGATGGGTTAGCAGGGTGGGGAGGTGACAGGTGCGGATGTGGAGTTTATCAAAGCCATATCTACTGTGTTGTCCATTGTCCCCGGGCCTTCTTCTCTTTTGTGTAAGATACCAGGAGTCGACCTGTCTAGACCCTCAGGCTACAGACTTATTAAAAGCAGAGACTGGGAGGTGCTGCAGAACTAAATACAAGTCATGTCAGGGTGGTGTGTGTTATGCGCGTGCTCTTGTGCGTGGTGAAACAGGAACTACCAAAGCTCCCACACATAACGCCTGAATGAAAATTGAATTGAAAATTTATTACTCCATTCTGCAAAGATTACATATCAAAATGCTTTATCGCGTGCATGTGATTGTGTCCACAATGCCCAGGAAAAAACAGGTCTTCTACAGAATGTTTTGCGGTCTTGTCATAGGGCCTAAGACCTTAAGCACAAAGTATTGGTCCATCTCCTACGCTAAATGTCCAATCAGAGACCTCGCTGTTGTTTTGTGGCCCTGAAGCACCCAGGAGACTGTTAGTTTACTGCTGTTGTTGTTTTTGTTCCAGATCTACTGTTGCCTTGGGAATGATTCTACTTACCTTTAAACAAGATTTAACCTCACTTTGATATGATAAGCAGGTCTGAAGGAAACAAAATGCTTGCTTTCCCATCTTAAGTCAGCAGCGGTAAATGTTATAGAAGCTGACACTAAACTGGCATCATGCCCAAATGGCCTCATCAAGATGAATCCTCAGGAGAACTGAAACAATTAAGAAGCATTAGCAAAACATAAATCAAAACACCACATCAAAAAACAGAATAAAGCTAGCTTCATTGAGCAGCTACAACACTGTTGATTTCTAAAGGCCTAGCAAAGGAGATGAGAGAAATGCTGCAAAAACGAACTGCACAAAGGAAACCCAATATTTTGGTGCAGCTACTTTGTGCTGCTGCTGGTTGCAGCTCTCATCCTCCCAGTGAGTTTTGCAGCTGATCGATAGCCCTGCGTGCTGACGCTAAGGTAGTGAGGCTAAAAATAGCATCTGCCTGATGCATTACATCACTGAGGGAATGGGGTCTTAGCTGTCCGCCTGCCAGAATATCCATCTAGACTCGTGTCCAGAACACTTAACCTCCACCTCTCCACTCCTCCAGCCTCCCTTCATCCCATCTTCTTCCTCTACTCCCTCTCCCTCCTCTGCTCCACCCTTCATCACATCTCCCCCTCCTCCTCGTTCTCCTTCACCTCCCCCTTCTCTTTAACAGCTACCGGTCTGATCTAGCTGGTTCCAGCCTCAGCCTGCACCCTGGGTGTTTCCTCTTATGCCTTTGTTCAGATAAAGAGATAACGCAAAAAGAAACAGAAAGAAAGAAATATGAGATTACCATTCTACCCTCACTCACGCTAGCATTGAATTGAGTAAAAAGGTGACTAGCAACAGTAGTGATTCAAGAGCCTGTAAATTCCATTTTTCTTTAAGTATGGCCAGGCATCATCAGTCTGCTCATGAGCTGCAGCCTCTAGGTCATGGATGTGTGTTGTTTATGTGCTGAAGCATACAGGACAACCAGTTGCAAGTAGCAGGTCACATGGGGATGGCTGATAGATGGGTTAGTGGGCCAGTGTGTGTGGAGATAAGGAGGAGAGATTTAACATTTGCTGACAGGACATGTGAGGTTGTTAAAATAAAAATAAGTGGTGTGCATACCATGTGTCACCCTACCCCAGCGGCCCGGGTTCGGGTCCGGCCAAGGGCCCTTTTCTGCATGTCATCCCCCCTCTTTCTCCCTTGCTTTTCCTGTCTCTCTTGACTGTTTTGTCCAATAAAGTGAAATTCCACGATTAAAGTATGTGAAAACAAAAACAGACTAGCCCAGTGCGAGAAGATGATCTTACTGTTACTGTGGTCTGAACAGAGCCACCATTTTGAGCCTTGCAGGAGACTCCACCAACATAATGTGCATGCGTGCTAATGAGACAATCTCAATTGTCTTTGAATAGCATGTCCAGTTGCTTAAGGTCACGGTATAGAAGTAAAGTTCACCGGTGTTTTGGGTTGAACCTCAGGCTGAGGCTTACTTGCTGAGCCAGCTGTTGGCAAATAAACACCCACTCCCCTTTAGTCTGTTTCACATTCAAACAACCACAACACTGCATCTACATTTGCTTACGTGAGCGCACAATGCAATACAGAAATAGAGTGACTATGTGCCTCTGTGAAGCCGGAAGGAACATATCAATACCATGTATTCTGGGAATGACTATTACATTTCCAGAATAAACGATAAGCTAAGCGCCTGCAGGTTTCGGAGATTCACTGTGATCCGGTGTGACAGCAATAGGGGATTGTCAGCACTTTGAAGAGTATGAGCAGCTAAAACAAGCTCAAACAGTGTCAACAAGTTTATAGTGTCATTAGTGTCATTGTTTGTTGTAATCTGAAGTTTTGAAGTAAAAACTAATAAGTAAAACATATACTGTACAATACAATCAGTATTTTCTCAAATATTCTGATGTTTTCTGTGAAGTGTGAGGGCTAAATCCAATGGTAATATGCCTCATCATATTCTGTTCTTATTTATTGAGAGCACACAAAAACAACTCCATTTTTGCTGTTGCTGCATCTCCTACCAATGTTCTTGCTAAACCCATCAAAGGACGATGCTCATGCTAACTCCCCCATATAGAACATACAGTACAGAGCAGTACCACCCACATGAAGCACATTTAGCTGCCTGCCAGCAGGTCTACTCTCTTTTCTCCCATTCACACTTCAGTCAAAGAATGTCTGCTGCTGGAAACCTGCTGCAGCTGCTTTTGATCACAACAGGGTTACTTTCAAGAAGCCTCTTGAATTTCCTTCCTCAACATCTGGTGTAAACCAGTCTGGAGAGCAGACAGAGAGCTCTTTGGGCTGCAAGGCACGAGACACAGGCACATGGTCTTATGTGCATACACACCTATAAAAACACAGCTGCTTAAGGTCAGCTCCCTAAACACACACACTCAATGGGCCTACTTTGCTTTACCACAAACCTCTGTGTAAGCCTATGCGCTTTTGTGCACACATGACGTGGGTGTGCACCAACCCAAAAATAGACTTTATGCGGTCTACTGCTTTGGTTCAACCACTGAACATGGTTGCTTTATGCTATTTTGGGTCAATAGATGAAATGCCACACAACAAAACATCATAAAACGTGACCACTGTAGTTATATTCACAAATGGTGCGGTTAAAGGAGTTTTTTGTTTCATGGCGTCCAAGGCCTTTCAGTTTCAGATGCACAAAACTTAAAGGATTTTTATTCCCTCAATAGCACAGGTCATCTTTCCATTTTCATGTGAAACCGATTCCGAATCAGTGGCAGAAAAAGAAAAGTGGGGCGGTGGTCTAAACAATATGTGACATTTTTTTCTTAACATATGCTGATATGATTATGAGAGTGCCATGTGAGTTACATCACAGGTAAGACTTAAGCTACTCGTGTTTGCAAGAAAGAACATGCAAATCTTTTTATGGTGACCTGTTGCATCACTTCCAGATCGGTAGTACTTTCATGCTTCAAGCTATCATCAAAAGGATGAGGGCAAGTCTAATCATATTGATCAGAAAGGCTACAGAAACCTACACACAGACCCATTAAAGCAGCTTCATCCCCACTGCTGTCCAATAGGCCATTGATCCAGGAGAGATCTCTTCCATGAAAACTGGCTGATCTGCAGCAGCTCTCACTGTCAGTCAATGGGTGGCTGTAAAGCCAATCAATTCAAGTTAAACAACGTAACTCCATTCATGCTGCTGCAGCACACAAACACTGTGCTTTCCATTGTGTAATTTAGACTTAATCAGAGTCACAGCTGTCATGTGCTGTATAATATCTTAGTAGGCCCCCTTAACTACCCAACCTAAACTAAATTACAACAATGCCTGGAAGACGTCTCAATCCCACAGTTGTAATTTAACTACAAATAGTTTTGTAATTTTGTATCAAGCCAAAGATGGGAAAGGGAAAGATGTTTACAGCATAAATATCTCAACAGTTGAATTCATTCAAAGAGTAAGAGATGGAGGATTTGACTCAAATCTTTTTCGTCTGGACATGAGTGCAGCAATTTCTTAGTGTGATCCAAAAAAGGTCTAGTCACAAAAAGAGGAGCTCAGGGGAGTCATTGATCCGGCACTTCATTCACTTCTGCTGTTGAACTTGGCTCTGGCTGTGGAGCTACAGTGACCCCTACAGGTGACAAATGGCTAAGAACTGAAGACTGGGAGTGTGTTAGTAATGCTATGTGTGTCTGGGTGGAGTGGGTTAAATGAGTGGGCATGTGCACATACAGCCATCTGTGTCTGCTTATGTATGTGTGTGCCTTCATTAATGCAAGCATATGCTGGTGTTTCATAACTATGACATACTGTTTCTTAACAATATTGTGGACAACATTGTGCGTGTGTGTGTGTGTGTGTGTGTGTGTGAGAGAGAGAGCATTTTCACATGAATGTGCTGAAGTATGTGTATGTATGTGTTTATCTGTGCTTTGTGTTTAGTTTTTTTGTTGCTGAGATATGTTTTGTTTATGAGCTAATGCACTTGCAAACGGTAGCGAGCCTGCTGTTGTCGTCATCTTAAATTCCAATTATTAAATTATACACAGGACAAAACAGAGATTTAAGATTCAGGCAAAGCTAAAAACAGACTGACAAAGTAGACTGATTGCAATTTGCTGATAAGCCAAGAACAAAAGACCTTATTATAGATACAGTTTTATTTGATTACCATTCGCAATTTCCTTCCTCCATTCAACATTTCCTGATTCTTTGAGGAAGTTAGGCGACTCTAATTTTCTATTTCAGACCATTAAGCTGGGATCACAGTTTACTGACTTCTCTCTCACTAATGTTGTAGTTTGGCAGGCATGAGAAAACCTTAAAGGCTTCCAACAGAATATTCCCAAAAAATGACTTCATGTCAATATAAAAATCTGCTCTACAGTAAAAGAAGTAAAACAAGACATGTGCTGTAAATATGCTGTGTCATAGGCTACAACACCTGGGAAACATTATGTCCAGCCTAACCTAGAAAACCAGTGCATACATCAAGCTAAAATGGCACCACTACTGACCTCAATAGTTTCAGGGTAAACCATGTTTTCACTTCTCTAACCCACCACTCTACACACAAAGGTCTGCCAAGACAAGCTGTCGAACTCCAAAAATAGAGCAAGATACTGGGGACTTTGACAAATGCAGGCCCCCACTTTGTTTATCATTCACAGTGTCAGCAGCCTGTTTGATAAAGTCCTTGATGACAAACAGAATGACTCCACAGAATCAGATAAAAGGTGCTTGCTGCTGCATGGATAGTTCAGGAGGTACAGCACAAAGTAGACCAATGACAACTATTGTTACATTTCAAACAGATTTCTTTATAACAATGCATTTACTACACCTTGGACTTAAATTCCTAAGTCATCATCATAATAAAATAAGATTACAGGGATGCCAGCAACTGATTACTGACCGAAGCCCTTGACTTTACTTGCCAGATGTGATTTACTCCCAGGTACCAATCTGTTGATTGTATTTATCTACTGGAGCAGAAAGTCAATGGAAAATCAATGTGTTACAGCTCAAGGGAAATAATAGGTCATATCTGTTGGATAAATATTTTGTTAATTCCGTGATGTTTTAAGTCCACAGGGGCCATTTGAAACATATATTCCATTTAAAAGTAACTTACTACATATTGCAGCTGATGTCCATGTTTATCTGTATTTATGGACTCAAACAAAGTGACTTGTTATATTGTGTAAGAAATGAAATATTCTTCCCTATATCACCTCAGAAATAACTGACCTCAGAATTGGGCTTGTAGGACTTGCTCATGGATGAGAGGTGTCTCATGTCTTGCAGCTACCACACATGGGAGACACTAACTGTAAAGCACTGATGAAGGAGAATGGCCACCTTGGCCTACTGTGTACTGTGCTTTTTCTGGAAATAGAGGAAAGTTCATGGAAGTGTTTCTAGGGTCACCAGCTGTTAGGACAACACACATTGTGCAAAAATTAGCGTGTAACTTCCAGAGTCCGGAAAGGGCAGAGTCTGCTGCAGCAGCATGAATGGTTGGAAAACCAATACCATTAATCCCACCATGCACACACAAGCATAACTGCTTGCAACCTATGCAAAAACACAGTAAATGCATATCAATACTGTAAATACTACACAGCTTAATGGCATTATGTCCTAATTATCCATTATAATGTTGTACAAAGAGTTAATGACTGTATATAACCAGTTTTTGTATTACTAGTTGATAGTTTACCAGGAAAACCTGTAGTGGACTGACAACGATTAGCAGAAGATTATATGTGTCTGTGTGTGTGTGTGTTTCATCCGGTTGTCAACTTCAGGAGATTGGATTAATGTCTGACCACCCTGGTAGATAAATTACTAGACCGAGTCATGACTGCTCATTGTGTCTGTCATTGCTGCCTTTAAGGTACACTCTGTGGGTGAGGGCTGCAGAGGTGTGTCAGGAAAGTACTTGATACACAAATTAGTTGAATATTGCCTTATATATCCTCAAGTGAAGAAATGCATTCTGTATGATCTGTGGCCAAGCTGTGTGTGAGAAGAGAGAAGGTTCAGTATAAAAAGGCTAACTGAGTTTAACTGGGTTAAAATGAACTGAATTTTTAATTTCCTGGTGCAGATTTTATGGTTTGATAATGCATATTCATTGTGTGAAGCTAATGATCAAACATTAGGCTGTCTACTACACATGTGAGTGTACTATTAAACCATAACCTTAAGTAAAAGAGTCTCCCATGTGGAGGTATTCAAAACTCAAACATATGCAAATAAGAAGCGAATCTGAATCAAACAAACAGAATAAGATTTTAGACAACAACCACCACGGGACAAGGTACTTTGGTAAAGTCTTTCTGCAGGCACGTTCGTGTCTCCTCAAAAGTTTAAAGGTTAAAGGTTAAAAGGTTTAATTTAATTTACTAGTCTCAGTTTAGTACCCTTTTCAATGCCCTTTTCTTTATCCTGCCTGCACAAAAACTATGATGACGATGATCAAGCTAAACTAGACTATAGAACACATGCCACATGAAATCTCATTATCTTTTTATATCAGTACAAAATGTCAAACACCTTCAGAAGCGTAGTGAAGTGTACTTTGTGCCCCAAAACTGACTGCTTCTCAATCAGTGCAACTGATCAACAGTTATTTTGGGTGATGCTAAAAAACTTGGTGCAATGTGCCAATAAAAAGCTAGTTGTCACTGAAGTAAACAATGTAGGTTTCAAAATAATCAAAACATGTACACATTTTATAGGCATCAATGATAACTGTGTTTACAAGAAACTCAACAGGGTACTGATGGTGTTATTACACAGAAAATAGTTCTGGGAGACATCCCAATGGTTGGTGAGTTTCTGAGAGTCAAGTCTCTGTAACCAGTTTAGTAAAAAGCAACATGTGGAAATTTGGTCATTGGTCAAACTGATGAGTCACACAGGATGTGACGAGACACTTCTGCAGAGACTGAGAGAGAAGGAGAGGGAGAGAGAATGAGAGTGAGTCTTTTTTCAGCTCCCAGCTAAGCCCAGCAGCAGGCAGAATGATAAACTGGACAGAGAATAGAAACAGCAACATTACTCATCATTTTGTGAAATGAAGTGTGGGTGAGAGAAGAAGGAAAAAGCCAGAGGGGCAGAAAGACAGATACAAGTGAAACAGGAAAATGAAAGAAGATTTTCTACCAAAATGGTTTAACCTTATTTTTCAGTATCAGTGCAAAAGACACAAGGTCACAGTGAACAGGGAGAAGAAAGATGCTGCTGACCTAAACAGAGACGGATCAGATAAAGAGGAGAGGAGTCAGGGCAACACTAGGCACAAGGCGTTGGACCAACCAGTAGAGCGTAATGTGAGTCTCCCAAGAGGCCATCTTCACCTCTCCACTGTCCTGTCTACTCACACACACACACACACCTACACACACACACACACAGTAACACAGGCCCTCACTGCTGATACTTTATACCCATCCATCACTTGCCTGCCATTAGCTCTGGCTGACAGACAGTAAAGAGCTTAGAATTGCATTAAAATCTTATCAAGGACATGCTGTGTACTTTGTCTAACTGATTATTTTTTAACAACTGAAAAAATGATATCCTAACACTATAGGGTAAAGTAAACTCATTGTAAAGAAGCATCTGAGAAAAATATACTAGAATAAAGGAGAAAGGAAGGAAAGTAAACACCATTTTCTTCTCATTTTGTTTCCAAACACTTGATACTTGATACTAAAATACGATAAAATGGGCATATTCAGTGACGTCAACGAGAGAAGCAGATACACAAAAACTCTCTCTGTTTATTGATTCAATGATTGATTGGTCATGATGGGAACAGATAAACTTCCTCAGGAAAAGCAGTGTCGCTCACTTAATTTACAATGCCTTGTGTTGATCTTATGTTCTGCAGACAAGGACATGTAAGGTCTTGGATTACGCAATTCATACATCCCCTTTCTTGGAGAGCTGAGAAACTGCATGCACACTCGCCCAAAACATAAATCCCCCACGTCCCCGTACATATACACACTGACGACAAACAGGAACTTTTATGAATCCCAACAGCAATCAGACAGCTTCTTTATTCTGCTCAGAGACGGGACGTCAGAGCGGTGGGTGGTGTATGGGAGGGATAGAAGTTAGTGTTTATACGTGTGTGTTTGTAGATTGAGGCACAGACGTCTGAATGCTGGATCCAGTCCCAGAGCTAACAGGAAATCCTTTATAACCAGAACTAAGAGTCAGCTAAACACCTCCCAGATACTGGAATAAAGCACTGGGACCACTGGGGTAAACACTTCACTGAGTGTGTGGGAAAGGCTGTCTGGGATGTGGAGGGCTATTTAATTACAATGGATGAGGAATCAAATTGTGTTTTGTTTGCAATAGAGATGGAGATTAGATTTTCCTTTCCCACACCAGCACCTGGATACGTGTATTCAAGCACACACACACACACATATCCAAAATCCCATTCTGTATTTGAACAGGTTGAAATATTATATATGAAATATGAGAGTTCTGTCATTTATATGTTATTAGCAAACCAGAACCTAATACCACTGGGCTGGAGAATATTTAAATATTAATGTTCAATGACTTTCAGAATCATATCTTGTTGAAATACCAGGTTTAAATAGACTGTAGTGCCTGTCACGTAAGATAAACAGATGTGGCTTCAAGGAATAACCCACCAAAA
>NW_023339718.1:7495197-7510324 GCF_004916995.1 Morone saxatilis
CATACATACACACATATGACCAGGTGAGGCTCACTTACATCGTACATATGCACTGGGTAAATTTCCACTCAACAGAGACAATCTTCAGTTGTCTTGCTGAGGGGAGGACAAACTGCTGGCCAGAGACTGTCACCGCACAACCTCTCTCTAACACACACCACACACACACATAATTGTTTGCAGTGAAAGGACTCTCCCTTGAGGTGGTGGATGGGACAAATCATTATTATCTCGCAGTAGGAGGTATAACAATCGTTGTCATTGGCTGCTCTCTGTCACCCTGTGGGTGTCTTGATACCAAAACCAGATCAGTTTGACCCTCCGACACCTTCAACAACCTGCTTCTATATCTGAAATACCGTTGGACCTATCTAAAGCTATCTACAGAGTATATCTAATACTGTGCAGTTTGAGTTACAGTATTTTACCCATTCTTTCAAAAGAAATCCCAGCAGATTAAGAAGTAAATATTAGACTTTTGGACACAAAGTAACTACAACACACTGGTAGTATGCTGAACTAGGTGACTGAAGAAATGTGATGTACATTTTCTACTTTAACTGAGCTGTAAAAAGTCACATGTCATGTTGCCATCAATAGTTAGGGAAACATTAACGATGCAAGTAAAGCGTCCGAATTGCTGTGGCCCTACCAACTAACATGGCAATGAATATACAATAAATTGATGATTTTTTGGTTTTACTGCCCACAGTTGCCTGGGAACACTGAGGATGAGATGGAACATCTCACTCTCACTGTTGTGACCTTTTTTCGGTGGTTCCCTGACAATAGAGCTATTGTTGCTTATTGTCTTGTAATCTATTCTTGGACAAGAGAAGCAAATATGAGGATGCCAAAATATTTGATGTTTGGAATCAAGAAGCGAGATAGAGAGCAAGATAAGAAGAGAAACTAAATGCATTTTATTTAGAATATATATATAAATAATTAATCTTTTAAGTCTGCCAAATGTTACTGTGTTTTCCTCTTTCTGTCTTACAAGCTCACTCATCCTCTCTTGCTCAGACTTGCTCCTGTTGCCTTCCTGGTTTTACAGCTAAATATACCAACCTTAGTGTGATATTTCCTAACTAGAAACCACAGAGGTGAAAAGGATAACAGTCAGAAGACAGTAAGACAATTAAAATCTCCTCCACCTGCTCTGAACTCTAACCAAGGGGTGGATATTATTCTAGTTCTTTCGAGCTGACTGTAGCTGTTGCACAGAGAAATAAATCAAACTGGCAGCTTTAATTTTCTCCCCACAGAGGGCAGCGTCAGTGACTAATTACAACACAGCCACCACAGATGGAGAGCCCTCTCTGTCAGAGGTGGTTGGAGTTGGACCTGACAGTTCAAATCAATGGTGAGGCACGAGCAAGGCTGAGAGCCACAAGTTCAGGAGACAGTTCTGTCACTAATTACATCTATTCCATCAAAGTTCCGAGATCTTTGGCCTTCTTACTACATCAATTTCAGACTAATCGCTGCCTTATGCCTACCTTTGACTGTAAATATAAAGCTGGAATGCATTCCAAATTCAATTATAAACACTGGACTGACCATGTAGTGCAGTACAACAGTTACCAACGTGTAAATTGGGATAAATCCAAAGTGTGATTCAACAGACCACATTGTGATTAGACAGATAGACCCTCCTGGGGAAATACATGCTTATAAGACCCAATATAAAAATGTCCAAACTTTCCACACATTGCGCATAATTATTGATGCATCAAAAAGCATATAAACATATAAACTGAACTTTACAGTGATGCTTTTAAGAAGTGCTGTTTATATGTGGATTGAAGTGAAATGGAATATTTTGTATCCCAAGCCCAAGGGTAACATTCGTTTTATTTGCTTTTATTATTTATTTATAAGTGATTTTTGTCCTGAAAAGAGGCAAATTTGACTTATACTTAACCTTTAAATACATTGTCTCAGCTCAAGACTGAAGTAAGGACAATTTATTACATTATAGAATTAAGTCCACGGCACACATGGCCTTGTACATGCATGTTTTAACAATGAAGGGTTAGTTAGTCAGGAAGATACATTCAGTCTTCTTGATTGGCCGACTTCTTTGTTTGGCAATAAGACAAAGAAGCAAAAAAATTACCTCCCGTGCATTTATATGAAGGGGAAATTATGTTTTTTTTTTCTAGCAAGCCATCTCAGATCTAAGATAAAGTGGATACTTAAGTGAAGACAATGACGTCAATTGGTCTATTTTAATTTAGCACATCCTGTACTGTGAGCCCACCATTACTTCCAAAATATTCCCTGCAGTTCCAAGTGACCATTTAGACGGTGCATCTAAGAGTGCACATTCAGTAAGGCCTTCAGTCAGGGATGCAAGCAGACCTTCACTGGCTGGCCTCGACTACAAGGCCACAGAAACAAACGCATGTATTTGATAAACTATAGCACAATCTTAGACACGTGTGCATCCAAGGAAGAAGGCCTTAACATGCAGTACAGTACCAACAAAGTAACAGAACAGGACGGAATTTTCCATCCAAAACCCTTTTAGGTTCAGGGGCACCTGCCTGGGCCATAAACAGGTTGAGCCCAAGGTGGTTAGCCCCCAACGACAGTCTGCTTCAGTAGGGGCTCGTGTTTGTCAACCAAAGAGAGGGGGGACCAGTGGAAAATTACCAGTCCCGCACTCGCTCACGCACACACACACATGCACACACACACACATACACACACAGACATGGTCGGGACCAGCTGAGAGACTGACTTGCAGCCACATATCTATCTCGCTCATTGCTTATGTGACAGCTTGCGTTTTTAATGGGCGAGGGTGCGGGGGGCATGGTTGCGTTGTCAGGACGCGCTGGCCCGCAAACTACGCAACCAATGATAATTGATGATGTGTGTTCACGTCTATGCACATTTCCAAGAAAATACCTGTGACATGTCTAGTGGCTTGTAAGAAGGGTTAATAGCATACGTGTGTGTATGTGTGTGCACTCACAGTAAAGGTTTAAAATATTTTTATATAAAGGAGTGCATGTATATGTGTGGTTATGTAATGTTTCTATCAGTATTTGATAAAAGTGAAGGAGCTTGCATTGTGAGCTACTGATCCATACACACACACAGGGAGATGAATGCCTATATACAATTTTCCAAAGGTTCCCATCCATCAACATTTAAGGCCAAATAGAGAATCTATACATACGAGCAAATGAAAATGCCAAAGAAACTAATGCAGATGGTGTGGGAGTATAAAGGTCGCAGCCTTCAAAAGCTGTGAATTGTAGGTGTTAGTGCTTATTGGGACCTTTGTAGTAAAGTGCTGTAGTACCTTACAAGATCTAAGGAGAACTGTATTACCTGGGTTCCAAGGCAGCTCAACATCATGTGAGTGAGCAGTTTGGCAGCAAACATGGGGAAACGGGAGCACAGCACGTGGGAAATAATGGCCAATGCAAAGCCTGAGGAGGGGGAAAAAACAGAAGATATAGAACTAATATTAATGGTAAATTAAAAAAATTATTCATATAAATCAACAGTTGCTATTTATAGCAATGTGGGATGCATGTGGAAGATACAACTCTGAGGAAGGAATGCACCACAGACAGAAAGCTCAAGAGGAAGGCAAACAGTCAGTGTGCAAACAAAAAAATTACAGGAAAACAAATGAAGACATAGAGCGTGTTTTATACCTGAGATGCAGATAAATCCTGAGGCATAGAAGGCCTCATTGTAGGATGCAACAGTGGCAAACTCTGCGTAGGCCGTGTAGATAGACAAGTGGGAGCAGGCACATTCCACATAGTTCCCACTCTCTTTCACAACCCTGCAGTATCGACCTTCTGATGACCAGCTAGAGGAGAAGACAGAAGAAGAGAGGATGATGTTTATGAATATGTCAAATTTGCTCTCAGGTGTTTTGGCTTCTTTGACTGTTATCTGTTGTCACCTTTACCTGTCAAACATGCTGTATGACAAACCAGAACACTACAATCATTATTGTACTGGATTTGGTTGCACAACATTTTTTTTGCAGGAGTATATATAATATATAATATACTCTCTTTTTATTTTGACCTTCTTCACAGCAAGAAAGACATTCTGCAACTTTGACCTCTCCCGGTCAGTGACTTTGCTGCTCGCTCCATATCAGCCCTCTCATGCATTTTGTTTTCTGGGCTACATCGTCCAAGTTGCTGTTCCGGCCAAACCAAACCTGCCAATTCTTAACTTGTAACAGCGTGTTCCGGCCAAGTCCCATTCCACGCCCCAGGAATGTCCTCAACAAACTGACTCCGAGTGGGAGGATTCAGAGAGTAGCGGACTGAATGTGCAGATTTAATACAGAGAGATGTGACTTCCTCTGTGACCACAGAGAGGCCTTACTGAGAGGCTGAACTTGAACTTTCGCCCTTCACTTAGCAAACGTGTGAGGATGACAGATGGTTGAGCACAGGGTATGAATATATGTACACTATCAGACACATAAATAACAATTTGTAAAAGCAAAAAATCTTTCAGTAAGCATACACTACAATAAATCTCAGCCATCAGGTAACTCCAAAGCAATTACTGTCATATTATTGAGAAGAGAAACAAGTGTCAACTTTTTGTATTTAGTTTATTTAGAATGGCTAAGCATGCATCCGAATAGGTGTGTCTGTAGTGGATTACCTTGCTGTGGTCTGGTTCCAGAGAAGGCACACAGACCGGCCTGGTTTAACTTGCTGACCAGGGGTGTGGATACGATACACCACCTCATTGCCATCTTCTAGGGGTCGTGACCCTCTGTCCTGGAGGCTGGCTGAGAATACCTACATATAAACAGAAGAAGAGAAGAGAGTTCAGCTGTGGAGTGATCTAAAAAATTCATGTATACTTGGACTACAATGGAGTAACACTGCCACCTGCTGTTTTAGTCAAACAAGAAGAAAAAAATTAACAATTGGAGGGAAATATGAAGTCCAGGTATCTCAGCGCTTCCCTACCTTCCCATTAAGAGCATTGCTTGTATCACTGGTGAGAAACCAGTGTTCAGTTCTAAACTCGGTCAGCTGAATCCGGCTGAGGTTGCCACAGTAGGCAGTCGAGGATGCTGGTACTGCCAGCAGGGTATCTGGGAGCTGGAAGAAGTCTGCATTACGGCCCCTGTATTTGTGTCCATTGATCTGTGTGGGGTACCATTGGAAGGCAGAGATGGTCATATACGGACATGTTTCCAGGATGGTCCCCCTTCTGGAGAAATCACACAAAGAAAAACATTCAGAATGCCAAACAAGATAACATTATTGCGAATAATATTTAAAAGTGTAATTGTTTTGAATGAATGTAAAGAGGGACGTCTCCCTCCCATTCTTCACTCTGTTTTTAGAAGGGCCACTCACATCTCACACTGACTGTGCGTGAGGAGGCTAAAGGCCAACCGCTCAGCCACACCGGCAAGGTGGCTGAGGCCTCGGGTGTCAACTCTGCTGGGATTGGCCAAGGCACACAACAGGTCATAGGTCAAATTGCGACTACTTTCCTGTAAAGGAACCCTCTCTGCCTCTGCAAGCACCTGGCTCAGAGGAAACAAAGAGAGAAAAAGATGGATGGTGAGAAGTTTTTTATGTATTAGTCAAGCGACAATGCATTGAGACACAGTTTGCTCTAGTATTCTTTGGAAGTTTATCCCTCTCATATACCATGTGAGTGATCTGTGTTTGAGTGCTGTCTTTATCTTTTCCACTCCCCCTGACTCTGTCACTGTCACTGTCTTTGGTTTAGGCCTGTGTTATGCAGCTTTTATAGTGAATTACTGCCACTTTTTTTACACTGTCTCCATCCCTTCTCTCTTTGTGCTCCCACGTACTGTATCTTCATGCTGTGTAACTCATTTCTGCTGTCTCCGCTCTCTCTTCCGTCCCCCGCACACTCAATATTAAATTACAGTGGTGTCTCCGCTTGTCTGGAGGCTGAGCAAGCGCAAACTGCATGTAGACTCTTACATCAGAGCAGCGCAGTGACAACTGAGACCTTTTCAGATGACAAACTGGTCCTCAGATCTGTCAGAGTAGAGAAGTGGAGGTGATGTATGCCCTTTAGCGTACATCTGTCTGACACAGACTACTACACTGACTCACAAGCTTTAAGAGGTAGTGATTCAATAGTGAATCATTTTTAAAATGAAATACAAATCAGTTATCTACTATTTGTGACAAAGGCTATTTTTGACTAAATATGTTGATAGGGCATTCTGGTGAAAATTACTTGAAAATTATTAGTATGATTTCTCGAAAAATTCAAACAGAAATTAAGCTTTAACAAATACTCCAATGTAGTTTTATATCATGATATTGATATTGTGATATAACAGTTATGTTTACATTATATTATATCACATTGTTTAATCAGCTCTTCCCGCTTCAATGAGAATGAATAAAACTGGCCTTAAAAATAAAGTTTTTGTACTAGTCTACAGGAAATGCTTTTGTCCTCCTCAGTCTCAAACCCTTACCTTCTCCAGAGCCTCGAGCACAGCGCCCATCTGCTCACGATTGAGTGGTGTAGTGACCTTATTGATCAGTTCTTGCAGCACATGGTTCAATATCGCTGGGACAAGAGGCTGATGTAACTGGTCCAGTAAGACCCACACAGCTTCACTTGCTGCATTTGACACCAGAGTCACATTAGCTAGCCCAAACTGAGGGTGCACCCTGGCTCCCCCTGTAACATTGTAGAGCTCCACCTGGAAGCGCTTCGGAGTAGGCAATGATGATGCCAGGTCAGGTGTGAGGTAAATGTCCAGTGATGTGTTTTGGTGGCCCACATTGAAGGTTAGCCTACCCTCCTGTTTAGGAAAGTCCATTCCTGCTTTAGCAGGCCGGATTATAGCAGAACCCACCACCTCCTCTCTGGGGAGCTCCTAAAACAGGAAAGAAAAACATAAATGTTTTGTGTTGGATGGAGTCTTGATCTTGATCGTGATCAACACATATAATATACCCACAAAATGTAAATACAATGGCAAAAATACAGAAACTTGCAACCCAAAAACAGTCAACAAAAACAACTGTACATCCGACAAACTCTAGACTATCTTCTTTGGTAAATAGTGTCCACATGGTCTGCATTCCAATAGCAACACACGAAGATGATGAAGTTGACTATGGTGTAAAAGCATACTGTAAATCAAATGTCTGGAGAGGGCTTTTGTAATGCATCAGACCTTTTGTCTTGCAACATGCTTTAGTTCTGAGAGATGAAAGCAGATGACCTGGTCAGGTGTCTCAGTGAGGTTTGTTGAGTGCATTAGACAGACTCTTACTTTGATCTCCAATATCAAAAAGTACCATGAATACTTTATGCCTCTGAACAGCAGGTAGCCAAGTTAATTATGATGCATCATCACGTTAAAAGTTGAGGTGGAAAAATTGTAACATCGTCAACAATAAACCATGACCATTACTAATATAACCATATAAACAGTATACCTGGTTGAAGGGCAGACTGAAATCTTCAAGGGACCACCATCAGAAAACCCCCCCCAAAACTACTTAATACAGTTTAGTTAATGGACCTCCATTTCAACTAAACACATTATGCAGTGCATCTCAATATTAGTGCTCATTGTGTAGTATGCAGAACATGACATAATGAGGTAAGTTATGAAAGATACAAATTAGATTAGTATACCTTTAGATTTGTATCTGCTAAAACATGTGGTAAATCAAATCAGCAAAACCAGGTTAAACAGAAATAGATAAACATCATTCAGGTGTTACAATTGGGGGAAAACAATCTTATTTCAGCTGTAATCATATTGACCTAGATTGAAAATGAGATTTCCTACAACACAGAATGACACCTCCAAGGCAAAGCTGAATGAACATGAAATGCTTCCAATCAATAAGTCAAATAGCAGTGTTAAATTCAACCAATTACAAACTATTGCAAGCACTTGCACAGTGCATGTTTGTGTGTATTTGTGCATATTTTTCGATGCAGATTTGTGCCCAGTTGTATTCATATTTATGCATGTATGCCATTTATAAAGTTTACTCCACATCTGTTTGTTACTTACCAGTGTGCGATATTGTACAGACATGACTGAGGCTGTGCTTGCTTGTCTGTAGACTTGGAGACTGAGCCTTGTGGTCATCAGGGTGGCGATGGGCAGTCTATGGCCCACAGCAAAGTACACAAGGCCTTGTGGATCGTCGCTCTCTGCCAAGGTGATGTTGGCAAACCGGGTGGTCTCATTAATGGTAGCTCCATTACCCACCTGATAAATCTCCACCAAGAACCACGCTTGATACTCTGGTTCCTAGGGCAACACAGATGAGTAATTGTTTTATTTCATGCATCACTGTCTCTGAAAATCATTATTCTACCACATTTGTAATCTATCCTTATTGTGAAGGATTGGGTGGATTTTAGGTCTGTAGCACTTTCTAAGCTTTCACCAGGGGCCTCTCTGCCTCTCTTTCTCACCTCATCATCCAGGACCTCTACAGTGAGAGTACAGCTTGTTTCTCCTCTCCTACACAGCACAGCTCCTGAGGTCTGCACTAGCTGTCTGGTTAGGTTGACTCCATTGTTGACAAGAGTTAGAGTTGCCTTGCTGAAGGTAACTCTCCAGAAGACCTGCAAATCCTCAAAAGCTCTAAACATGGGGAGAAAGAGTAGAATAAATAACTATAAACAATAAAACATGTCAGTGTCAACCATTTCCATTTTATTAATTTAAATATTTAACCAAGAGGTTGTTACCTGTTTTCCTGTCTCTGCAGATAGAGGAGAGCAGTTCTGTTCACTGAATCCTCATCAAGAACTTGGCCCATCAGAGAATTAAGACTAAACCCTACAATACCATTATGGAAGTCACTCCCTGGTATGGATCGGGGAAGGATAAAGGAAGAAAATGCAAATTAATTTTTTCATAACCTCACAATCTAATAATGATATATTATTGTACTCAATCATGCAGAATAATCAAATAATCTGCCCACTGCAGTAATTATGTGAGAAGTGAGGCCCAAAATAGCAGCTGGAGACTAGCAGTAACCTAATGCATTAGTGGAACTGGAGAAAGCTGAATCACTCATTGAGATAACAAACACATGTCTGCAGGTCCATTTGATTAGAGCGAAAAGACACACTTGGGGTTAAGCTAGTGCTATATACAGAAGAAGACAGAGCCCAGAATACATACCAACAAATAAATATGTTTAATAATTTCTAATTGCTGGAACACACTGCAAGTGAACCAGTAATGAATACTACTTATTTCTTCAATCTATAATTGACACAAACAACAATCTTTTCATAATTTTTTACCCAGGATAGTGATCTTGGCAAAAGCTCCAAAGCCCTGATATGGACTGTCTGTGATTTGCGCTCCTCCCTCTGGATCACTGAGGTAAATAAAGAATACTTCCTGTCCCTCAGGCTCTGAGTCATCCAGGATGAGGAGGACAACTTCTGTCTCATCCTGACCAGCCTGAAAGGACACTATAGTGGACTCCAAGCGGAAATCCTGCTCCTCCTTTGCGAGGGTCCCAACAGGCTCCAGAGTGAAGGGAAGAGGTGTTGTACTTCCATCTGGATAAAAGTGCACAGCAACACAACTTAAAGCAAAACCATAAACATCACAATGAGTTACAAAATAATATAATGCAATAGAGCAAAAAAGCAGCGCAACAAAACACACACCACCATAAGCTTGGACCCGAACGCTCACAGCCCCAGCCACACTGTTGGACCTGCGCACCCTTAGAACCACCCTCTGCTCCTGTTGGGTCTCCTCATCCCTGTCCTCAGGTATCTGTACCAGTTCAGGTCCAATACTCAGCACTCCTCCTGTCACATCACTAGCCAAGATGGTGACAGTGGCAACACTGTGCTGACGGTATAGGCGAGGAGAGGTCTCTGCCCAAGCCAAGTGTGGAGTAAGTACTTGAACATCTGTAAGGTTGACGTGAAAATACTCATCTGCCTCTGAAAGGGAGTCGTCAAGTATTGAAAGGCGGAAGGAAGTGTTGGTTTGGCGAGGTGAGTCAAAAACCAAACTGCCGTCTGGCACTGCAATAAAGTCCTCTCCAGCTGCTGCGCTGCCTGATACTGTTGTATAGGACAGGCGGGTGCTGTTGCTACGAGAACCGTAGAGTCTCTGAACATACAGTGTTATAGTCTGGATGTCCTCTGCAATGACCAGCTGGCGGGAATCAGGGGCAAACTGATAAATTCCCAATGGCTCCACTTCTGCCACAGTAAATCCTGACCTGTGCACAGAGACATCAGAGTGAGGCTACATTTGACACTGACAAATATATGTAAATTGTATTCATGATTCAAATGGTGACATTAGGGAAATGTCTCCTAGGGTGTTAGCGTAATTAGCAAAGGAAATAACTGAATGAGTGGTACATACTAAAATGTGTAGATGTAATATGCAGCAGGTTTCCAAGTTAAAACATATTTATTCTATCACAACTTCAGACTTCTGTGAAACCGTTACCTGAGCTTGACAGTACTGGCTGCAGAAGTGCTGGAAGTGGCAGCAGCGAGGTGTATAGCATAAGTAGCTGTCTCAGATGTATCAGCAACAGCTGTCAGCGATATGGTTTTTGTCCTCTCTCCATGGGCCAGGGTCAGTGAGCCTGAATATGAAGAAAGAAACACATTACTAACAGTTGAGCACCAGATTGCTGCAGTGTGTAGTCTAAAGAAAATAATAAGTATATTCTTTGAGGATAGTTCATCATATCATAGATGAATGCTCAGATTTGTTCATTGCTGTCCAGGCATAACTAAATAGTATTCACAACTAATAAAACAGAAAGGCATACACAATTAAACATTTAAAATAGGGACAAATTGTTCAAGTATTACTTTAATGAAAATCTTTTGAACAAAATAATGCAAGTGGTTTGAGATAATGTGTGAATCTGCACTGCTTCAGAGATCCTTCTCTCTCTGGGTGTTTTACCTGAGTTTGGGGTAATAGCTCCCAGTGTGAGCCCAGGTGGAGCCTGTCCGGAGGAATACCCAGCTTTCCACTGCACTTGGATATTCCCAAATAGCCCTGTTCGCGTCACTTTTGCTTCACATGTCCCTGTTTCTATACTTGAAACCTGCAGAGCTAGTGAGGCAAAGCCAACCTGCACATATGCGAGAGAAGACAGTTAATAATGCTGTTATCTTGTTGCCTCCCTGACAACAAACACTTGAGTGTTCACAGAGCAGTCAAAGACTCAGCACTAAGTCAGTTATGAGGGTTTTACGTAAGTTTTAAATTATATTAAAGTCTGTGGAGAGAGGTCAGAGGAATATATGCAGCACATACAAGTTTGTCCTCTGATGCCTGAGAAATAATTGAATAAAATGATGATCTATTTTCTATCAGTACCTGTGTAAATTACTCTACCTTGACTGAAAGAAAACAGGTGCATCATATTCATAAATTTATATCCATGTTGTTTATGTGGGAAGGTAACAAACACCCTAATGAAATGTCCTTGAGCAAGGCACTGAGGCCCAACCAATAAGAACAAGGGCACTGATCTGTATCCTTAGTGCCCTACACAGGGGGCAATTATAAAAAAAAGTTTCTCTCTCAAAGATAAATATCAACAGACAAAAAAACCAACAACCACAACTCACCTCTGAGCTAGCAGCTTCTTCAGGCACAGTCACCATAGCAACGTTGGCCTCATGAGGGAGGCGAGGCGGAGAGCCCATGATAGGACTGACTAATGAAACATCAGTCAGTTCTGCTGTGAAGCTCTCACCCACTGACAAAAATACCTACATAGAGAAAATCAGGAAAACAAACAAGTGTTACATGGATGCTTAAAAACAACATAAACTAGGGTGGTTTAAAAAGGTTCCTCTCTAATGATTTACAGATTTTTTAAATTGTTGTAAGCATGTCTGCACAAGCAGGCTCATCCTTACCTGGTTGCTGATGGGTACAGTGATAGTACCGAAGGTCTGTCCCTCTCTCAAGAACAGCCTTCCTTCAGCTTGTCCTCCCAGTATCTCATCGATGTCCATCACTTCATCTATCCCTCCACTGATCCTGTAGCCCACGCTAGCATTGCCAAACAGCCCCGCCAGCCGCGTCACATTCATAACCAGAGCTCTGGTGACCTCTGACCCTGACCCTACTACCACTATAGACTGTTGCTCTGGGCTCAGGGAAAAGACACCGTGGGGCTCATCATTTGCACGTACCCTAAGGGTGATAGAGGAAGGTTCATTTCAGGTTAGTTTAATTTTAGTCTTTTTCCCAGTCAAAGTCAATATATGTTATTTAGTTTAACAGAACATCAGGACAAACCTGATGCGCATTCTGATTAGGTTTGGGTTGGCATCCAGAGTAGCACCACCCTCTACAGCTGTGAGCTGGACAGTGTAGAGCTCCTCCAGCTCTGGCACTGTATCGGGCAACAGGCTGAGGACAATTTCTGCCATCCTTTGGCCTTCCAGGATGATCACTGAGCCAGCTAAGGCCAGGAAGTCACCGGCTATATCAGAGTCACTCCGTATCTGCCAGTGCACCTGAGGTTTGAGAGAAAGTATGGTTGTTTTTACGCTTTAAGAGTGGCCACAAATACAGATTTAGCTAAAAATTCAGCTAGTTTAAGCAGTGATACTGGATATGATTGATAAAAAATAAATGCATACTGATGTAATCTTACCGTGATGTTACCCATGACACCCTCTCTGCGTGTAATTGACAGGGAAATGTTGAATGGGCCCTCTGCTTCTGTGGATTCATTGTATACACGCTCTCGAAGAGCATCCTCAGTAAACTGGACTATACCATTTGGGTCACCAAACTTCTCTATCTGTGAGACAAAATTGCATTAGGAGAGTAGGGGTGAGCAGGGCACTGAGAATTGCATCCTATTAAGTTTTCTTCAGGAGAAAAAAGTTTTGGACAACAAAACTATTATTATTAATATTCCTTCCTCCAACAATTTTAACTGATTCATGATGTTGAAATCAATCTTGCAGGCATGATACAATAAAGTACCTTCAGCGTTATGGAACCAGCCTCAGTATCAACATCCAAATCTCCAGACAGAATGCTGAGCTCTATAACAAATGTTTCTTCCACCTCCACCTCCCCATGGGGGAGAATCCGCAGCTCGATGGAGCGTGTGCCTTCCTCTCCATCCCTGAAGAAGAAGGACCCGTTCACTGGTTCTCTAATGTCTGTGTTGAATGGAGGAAGGACCTCTCTGCTGTTAGGGCCACGGATGATCCAAGCAACCTGTCAACAGGTAAAACCAGTTTGAATGAGTTGATGCGCATGAAGAAAAACCTCTGGGAGTAAACTGCAAGCAGCCATGGCTGAGACATCTGAAGTGATTGTTCCTCATACCGTTGCATTGCCCACTAGGCCTCCCGCTCTCTCCAGAACAAGATTTAGTCTAAGAGTGGAGTTAGGGTTGATCACAGTGATTAGGCTCTCGTTGAGAAAACGGACCACTCCACTTAGAGAGTCGCTTTTGGCGATGGTTACCCTGGCAACACGTTGAGAGCCTAGAACTGCTCCCCCTGTAGCTCCAACCAGCAGGACCTCAAATATCTCTGAATATTCACTGTTGGAGATAGTTTCAATGTGAAAATGGAATTAAATAACATCTTTTTTTCTCTTTCTACAGTTTAATTCAGTGCTTAATATCTTTCCAAGTTAAGATACACTGATATAGCCAGCACAGAAAATGTGTGTGTGGGCTAAATACACGGTATATTTTAGGAATTAATTTCTCCTCTCACCTGTCCAGGTCATCTATAATAGTGACATTGATGTAGCTGGTATTCTGGCCGTGGACAAACATCACTGAGCCATTATTCGGGATGTAGTCGAGGTCAGGGGTTGCACTCAGGCCTCTTGAAATGAACTGAGCTGAGACGAGTCCATATGAAGCCACCCTCCTCACCACTGGGATAAACACAGTGCCAACATCCTCCTCAACTGAAAGAAAGAAAAAAGGACTTTTACAAGATCTTTTCAAATGAAAATATTTCAAATTCCCATAAAATGATAATTGAAAGTATCACATTGTGTCATAACAAAAGTTGTATGACAGTTGAGTTACATTTGTGCGCTTGCCTCACTCAAACATTTCCCATTTCCCATTTGAACAGCTTCAATTTGCCTTTGCCTTACCTGTAATGTTGACATAGTCCTGCCTGATCTCCAGGATGCCCTCAGCATTGTCATTTTGTAGTATGACCACAGCAAGAGAAGAAATGTTGCCTACGGCTGGCGGCTGGTCCTGCTGAAGACCTGACTCCCTCACTGTGTAGTCTACATCACTGACCACCAGAGGGAGACACAGAATATAGAGTCATTGACAAGAAATCCTTGACAGTCAATCAATTGTATTGTATTTTGACAAGCATGACTATGACCCTCCAATAGCCTATCTGAACAATAACGCTCACCACCTGTTGAAGATTTTCTAAACATTCTAACCAATCTACTCCACCTTATCAAGTTACATTACCTGACATTGACTAGCTCCACTTTAGTGAGGTTGAGGAAGAACATCTCAGGCTCCTCTGGAAGACTGTCATCCTGGATATGCAGTGTGACCTGTTGTGAGGTCTGGTCTGGGGTAAAGAGTAGTCGTCCTGAAGCCGGAGCAAAGTCCACTTCACTAACCGCTGTGTTGCCTGAGGTTTGGTACGTCACCCACACGCTGCCCAGTCTGCCTAAAGAGCGATTAACTGTCACATTCACCTGCGGTAAAGAGAGAAAATCATATAGCTTAGGGTTAGGTTCGTAACTACACTATATCAGGTGACTCTGTACACACAACCTCATTAGTTCTATCCATTGTGTTGACCTCACCATTCCCTCTTCCTCGGTCACCCTGATCTGGTGTTGGGTGAAGGAGAACAGGCCATAGGGGTTGTCACTGGCTGCCATGATAATCTTGGATTGCTTGGCTATGGGACTGATTTCCAGTCCAGATGTGGCAGAGGTCAGTGTAAGCTGGTATTCACGGCGCTCTTCAGGGAAGTCATCATTCAGGGCCTGGTGTCATGATAGATATGACAAGGATATTTTTTATGGAAAGCGCACAAAGACACATCATGATAATGCATTCTGGTCTCCATACAGTGGTGTGAAAAAGTG
>NW_023339718.1:7510424-7516469 GCF_004916995.1 Morone saxatilis
ACTTTTTCACACCACTGTATGTACATTCTGCAGTGCATTAATACAGACAGATCTTTCAATGAACTCTAATAACTATAACTCTAATGTACCTTCAAAATAATGGAGGCAACAGATTGTCTGTCTCTCATAGTCACAGTGCCTGAGATAGCTTCAAACTCAGAAACCACAGCTGGAGTGATATTCCAGTACACCTGGACCTCTCCAAACACACCTGGCCCTCGCACAAGACTGCAGGATACACACAGATATGCACAAAGATGTTAGCATTACATTCTTGTAATTTAAAGCTCATATTTGTCTTTCTAGGTTAGTGATACAGTTCAGTGTTTATCTCACCTGACCACGGCACTACCATTGTAATCTCCCTGAGGTTCTCCAATGAGGACGTTCCTGGAGGACTCTGCTATTCCAATAATCCCCAGGGCAGCCTTGTCTGCCCTTATAGTGATGGTGGCCATGCCTGGGGGAGTACATGACAGTTTTTGGTGAAGATGGATATGATCAATGCATCCATGAAAGACAATCCTGAAAATATTGCACAGTTCTTCAATCAACTGAAGCTCAGGCGGTGACAAATCGTCATAAATACTGACCATTTAAAGGATTGATGACAGCGCCACTATCAGCAGGAAACAGCCGGACAGTGAAATGCTCATCTCCTTCCAGTACAGTGTCAGCGAGGGCTCTAATCACAAATGTCTTCATCGACTCAGTCTGGAAAGTATGAAAAAGCAGAATTCATCAAGAAACTTGCAATGTACTATGCAGTACTTAAAAAAGAAACTTGATAGACGTGGTGGGGCAGTGACCCCACTCCTTTCATACTGTACCTCAGCGAAGACAACAGTTCCATTGAAAGGTGAGAGGTCATCTGTAGCCTGGTCTTCCAGCTGCCACCGCAGTGTCACTGCCCCCTTGCCTCCTGCACTACGCAGCACTGCTAGTGTCGCCACAGCAGCAGGATCACCAACAAACTCTGGCTCACTGACAGTAATCTAAGACGGGATAGAATAGGTAGTGGAGTTGAGGATCACTGTGATATTACAAATATGGTGTTTATGCTTTTAATGATTGAAGAGGTGTCAAAGTACAGTAAGTTTGTTTAAGTCACAAATCTGTTGATTGAAAGTGTCCTGAAGTATAAGAAATTTAGACTCACCTCTACTTCCTTAAATCCAAATTGTCCAAGAGGTGAGTCATTGGGTGCAATGCTAACAGTCACAGAGGTCACTTCTCCCAGTCGAGCCCCACCAATCACGCGCAGTAACTTCACGCTGAAGGTCTCTGAAGTCTCTACCTGTTCGTCATCCAAGATGGTGATGGCAATCGTGGCCTCTCTCTAAAAATAAGGAGGAGGAAATACAAGTTAACACCATGGGAGCTGTATGCAATAATAATAATGATAATAGCCTCACATCATAGCTTAAGGTGATATTAAAGGCAGATTTCAAATTGGGATAATTTATCCATTTACCTGCCCATCTTGAAAGGTGATGTTCCCAGATGTGGGACCGAAGTCATTAAGATCAGCAGTGATTGGCTGAGCCTCCCAGTAGATGACCAGTCTTCCTGTTGTACCAGCAAGTCGCACCACTGACAGATGGAGGACGTTGTCTGGTGGTGGTATCTCATATGCCAATATATCCTGGACATTAAGAAATATTGATTAGGGTAAAATATTATTAGTAATTAAATATCTATATTTAGTCATTTAAATGTGATATTTAGTCATTTAAATGTGATATTTAGTCATTTAATTGTGTCTCTATTGCAGCAGTTGTTTCTAATGAATCTCTCTAGGTACTAAACCAGAAGTCTGCAACCTGCATCATAGATATAAATTAATTCATCACCATTAAGATTGCCTCTCTACCATGTTCATGTCATAGTCACAGAGATTACCCTGTGCTCACCTTAGAAACATTGAACTGCAGAATCCCTCGAGGGTCATCATTCTCCTGGATGGTGACTTCTGCTACTTCCATTCCAGGCCTCTTCACAGTGGGCTGCCCTGCTCCCACTGACCCGCTAACTAGCTCTACACCGGTGATATTTACCAGGAAACTCTCTGCCAGCTCTGGGATGTCATCCTTAGAAAACAAACATGTACATATACACTAAGTAATAGTAATAATGTAATTTTAATATTATTAATTTAATAAGCTTTATCACTAAATGTATTTCTCTGGTTAGAACTGCAAGCAATTTAGCAAGACTTATACAATAAGACTTATTCACAAGTCCCATTACTGGTAGGTTAAAATGGTCACCACATCTCACAAATGTGTCTGAGAGAAGGGTAAGAGAAATGATAGATTATGGATGAATGGGAAAGGAGGATACAAGGAAGGAAACTGTTGGACGTACCCGGCAATGGCCTACACCTGGCATTTAAATAGGGGGACAGGGCAGGTTAAATGTATGTTTTACATATGTATGTATGTTTTTTGCCTGAATGGGTGCAAGTGTGGGAGGTGAGCAATAGGAAGACTAAAATTGTGGTTGAGACAGTGCAAGAAAATCTATTATGCCTTATCTCAGATGGGAGATTGATACTTGGTTTTACATGCTTATACTCTTTTGTTAGTATAAGCTAAATATTTGTCCTATTTCTAATATATTCTTCTTTACTCAAGCAAATTTAATAAACTTCTGTATTACTCAACACTGACCGGTAGAATTGTGACAGTGACAAGGGCCACAGTAGCACCATTTATCATGATGATGGTGTTGTCTTTGGGGGTGTAGTCCTGCTCTGCAGTTGCCTGGTTGGATGGAGGCTGGTACAGGGCTGGCCTGGTCTGGTAATGGATTGCCACTTCACCTGAAGAGCCCTGCTCTCTCACTATAGAGAGAGTCACATTGACTGGAACCCCTGCAGGTTGGGAGAAAGGGGGGGGGGGGGGGGGGGATACATGAGCAAATATACCCAGAAAGTATATTTCCAACACCTGTCATGTCATAGAAGATGGCAAGAAGAATCAGCAAAATCAGTAAAAACCTAAATAATATTTGAAAGCCAGTGTCAGTGTTAGGTATGTTGTTCTACTTCTTGGACTTTGCAGACATTTTGGGCAACAAACACAACACACAAATCGTAAATTACTTAACATCCTGGAAATCTCTGCAGATCTCCTTTACAGTAAATCTCAAAGTGCGATTACTGTAATAGCTCCTTAAGAAACCTCACCGAAAAACAAAGCAATAACTGGAACAAAAAGAAACTAGAATTGAGAGATATCTTTGAATCTGTTAGCAATAATATAAACTAATTATAGTAATTAGGACTTCTCTGCATTGTGGTCCAGTAAAAACACAAATTTACTGACAAATCATCACTCATTATATTATTATTCATTTCTTGCAACAGGAATTCTTACTCTGTGGTTCTTGTGTTAGTGTAAACTGTGAGTCCAGATGCCATCCAATCACCCCATAGGGAGAACCATTTGGTAGAATGGTGAGTAGAGCTTGTGCCCACTTCTTGTCAATGACTGCAGCCTGTCGTAGGTCCTCCAGCCCCACAGTGGTGACACCAATGAGGGTGATAGTGACACTCTCTCTCAGCTCTGGGACACCATCTGCTATCACAGTCAGTGAGATGATGGCCAACGACTGGCCCTCTGAAAACGTCACCTACGATATAAAACAAATTTTTATTTAATTCTACAAATTTGTGACATAACATTATAATTCTGTCACTGTTTATTTTGGTAAGCATTTCAATTTCAAACATGTTGTCAATACATAGAGGAATGTGTTTAAGACACATATGACAGGAGCACAAGTTTTACTCACCACCCCTGAAGTGGGGTAAATGTCTGCCAGACTGCCATTGGCAGCCCAGTGAACAGTCAGTCTGCCAAAAGTCCCTCTTTTTCTCTCCACACTGAGAGAAATTTGGTTATTTTGCTCCAACTCCTCTACCTCCAAAAATAGAGAATTCTGCAGGGATGTAATAACATTATATTTCTTTATTACAACAGCTTGTGTTAATGCTTAGAAAACACCCTTAATTATTCTGATATGGTCTAAGTAACTTAAGGTTTAACACAATGGTTGCAAAGCAATGACTACTACGACAACATAATGGACAAATGCACAAGCTGTCTGATATCAAAAGATTTATCTACTTACCTTAGCAAAGCCGATGACTCCATGGGCATCATCATTAGTTGGGACAATGACAGTCACCTGACCACCAAATCCAATCTCAGCCCCGCCCTTTGGATTCTTCAGGCTGACCTGGAAGTGCTCCTGCTCCTCTGGGATGTCATCATCTATGATGTTCACTGCTATCTCTAACTCGCTGTCACCTGGTGCAAAGTGCAACTCCCCAAAACTGAATGTGAGGAAATAAGGAAAACACAACACACATTATTTATTTAATCTCATTTCTCCTTGAGGAGTATTTGCTTTTCTGTGCAAAAACTAGCTGCGTTCTGAACAATTGGGTACCTGGGTATAAAATCAGACTGATTGGAGACAGATGTGAATTCATAAACAGTGGAGCTATTCTCCTCAGTAGAAGCCAAGAGAGTCTTGGTAGTGTTGAGGGACGGGACCACGAGAGAGAGGAAGCTAATGGCCGCAGGGGCCCTCAGGATCATCGTGAGTAGATTGACATCAGACCTCCAGGAGTAGAGTGACGAGCCATTTCTTCCAGCTAGCAGGACATAAGCTAAAGGGAGAGAAATATTTAATCCCGATGTATGTGCAATTGATTTCAATAGCACAACCAACAAACACAACTGGATAAAAATGACAAAAGCTATCTTTAACAAAGCAGTTTATGACGTTTGTGCTTACTGATCCCAGAAGGAGCAGTGAAGGGATGAACAGATGTGAGGCCTGGGTGAGGTATGGACTGATAAAGCTGTGGTGAAGACTGCCCTGAGCTCCACTGTAACACCTCACAGGATGGAGAGAGACCTGCAGAAAGATACAGGAATGCACAGAAGCACACACAGATTAAGGTTCTTTCACGCTAGAATAGCATGTTTATGTAAAGTAAGGACTGGTCGGACTGACACACCCAAGACTGACAAATTACAACCTCTGAGTCTCGCTGTGGCTCTGCTCTGCTCCACACTGAGGCCTTTCCCGTAAACCCACAACAGGTCTGAACCAAGAAAACTCACCACTTTTGCAGACTCAGAGGGATTATGTCTCATCAAAATATACAGAGCGTAGTATAAATATATGATCTGGCCTACATTGTGAATTTTGTCATTTTAGTTGAGACAACATAACAAGGCTGCTTTGTCTGTAAAAAACAGACGTTTCTCTGTGCCCTCTAAAGTATCACCAATTTGTTTGTACTATCCTAACCAACATCTAACCACTACAAAGTAAACTGAGAGAGCAACCACAGAAAATAGCATCTCATTATTGCAAAAACACAACCATCCTCTTAGCATAATGTAGACTAACGGCACTTGACTACCCTTCTAGGCCATTTTTAAATATGTAATCTCTGCACCACAGTCTTTTGAAAAAAAAAAAACAAGCTCATAAATTCACTAATTATGCCTTACACATAAATTCACTTATATTTAAAATAAACTCAACGGAATTCATTAATGTTATGTGTTATGTGGCATCAACAAGACAATAACAACCAACCTTCAATAACAACCAACAGGAGAGCGTTGTCTGCTCTTGTGTTGACTGTTTCCACCTGAATGGCTCTGCCGGAGAGTTGGAGAGACTGTGGGTTCTGAAATCTTCCATTGGTCCACTGAAGCAGGAGGCAGCTGACAGACTGCCTGTCTATGCACACCAACAGGTAGGGAACAGCTGCACGAGTGAATGGAGTTACACTGAGGATGTCCTCTTCAAAGTCAAGAGTCTGGAGGAGGGTGAAGGAGCCTCCAGTCCAAATAAATATCTGAAGCATGAAACAAACGAAATAACAGAAGTGATGTATAAGGCTTGAAATTGCTCCAATGAGGAGCAATTGTTTCTGTTTTTAATAATCAGGACATAACTGAAAACAAGTAAGTGTCTACATTGTCTTTTCTGTCTACATTGTCTTTTCTTATC
>NW_023339718.1:7516542-7537234 GCF_004916995.1 Morone saxatilis
ATTATTATTATTATTATTAAAGATCTGTGGAACGGTCAGCCTCACCTGGCTTGATGCTATTAGATAATCTCTGTCCTCAGTGGAGAAGTGTTTCACATCCAGAGCTTCAACACCTAAGGTTTGCTCCTATAAAGAAATCAGTGATAAATAATGCAGTAATGTAAACCAAACCCTGATAGTAATGATTGGGTTTATACTTACCAATGTGACATTGAGGTCCTTCTGCAATTTGAAGATGCTGAGGTTGGCAGCAGGGGAGAAGGGAGGGCCACTATGTGTGATGCCTATGTAGGTAGAACCATTCACCGCAAACCCAACACAAGAGCTTGGGTCCTGAATCCTAACAGACTGTAATGACCAAAAGACAGAGAGATTTGTATACTAACAATGCAATTTGCTGGAAATTAGCAAATTGTTATTTACTCTCAATTATATGTGTTTGCAGTTGGAATATCATGTGCTGGTTGAAGGACAATACTATTGTTAGCCTACCTCTACTGGCACATAAACTCCCTGCCACCGATATAAAGTGGCCAAGGTGTGAGAGGATCCAACACTGGGTCTCCTGTCCAGTCTCATAGCCAGGAAGAAAGGCCCTTCTAGAATGGAGCACCAAGCAGAGGTGGGGTTGTCCTCAAAGCTCTGGTATACACCCATCACTGAGAGGTGACCCTCTGGAAGAAAAAAGGAAAAAAAAACAAGAATCTTAATTGCATTTGTCATTAGAAGGAAAGGCGTAGTAAAGAAACAACAGAAGAAAAGAGGGGAATTTATGAGGGTTGGGGTGACTTCGAATTAAAACATTTATTGGTCTCACCAGAAGCAATAGCTGTGTCAGACTGAGTCTCCCATTCCACACTGACAGCTGACTCCAGACCATTACTGCGAGACACGGTGAGGAAGACTGTTCTGCCACCTTCTTCTGCAACCACTTCTGTGTTAGTTCTGTACAGAAAACATATAGTTTTCGCATGAGTATGGTTGTGTGCTCCATTGTGTATTTATACACACTTTCACAACTACACATGCATATAACCTTATGCACTGCAAGTGCTTATGATATTCAAGACTTTTTGGTGCAACTGTATTGAGACCTGTTAATAGTAGGTCCAATGCGGAACAGGCCAGAAGGAGCCAAGTTCTCCAGGACAGTGACGAGAGTCTGCAGTTGGTCACCCAGACGTGCACCTCCTGTTGGGTTGGACAGCGTCACTGTGAAAGTTTCATTTGCTTCAGGCTCAGCATCAAGTAATGCCCGGATTTGCAGCATCTGAAACAACAAAGTAAATAAAAAATGTATATAAAAAAACACTTATTTTAATATATATTTTAATTAACATTTAAAACAAGTAAATACTGACTAGTGAATGTTCTAAAAATTTTAAAGCTTTGGGAACAAAACAAGAGACTTTGGACTTTCACTCACCTTAAATCTGACTCCATCCTCCAGTACCACAAACCCTTGTGCTGGCTTCAAATCGCCCTCTGCCAGACTGCCGTTGGCATCTGTGATGGCAAACTGAACAGTTACTGTGCCAAATGTGCCTTCCTCAGGGTTGCGAACCAAGAAGAGGGTGGCCACACTCTGACTCAGCCCCGACATAGACGTGGGCTCCCTCAATAAGAAATGCTCGCTGGTGTTAAAGGAAATGACACCATGCCCATCATCACTGGCCAGGATATTCACGGTTGCTATAAAAAAACATGAAGATGTAGTTTAGGAAAATAATATCATAGTTACGGTAGATGAGAATAAATTAGCAATCATTTTTATAAACGTAACAGAAATTTTGTAATAATCAATTCAATTCAATTCAAACTTCAAACTTTTTTATCACACATGTTCTTAGTTGATCTAACTCCTAACCCTCTAAACCCACATTTTTTTGTACATTGTAGCTGAATATGCTCTGGAAGCTTATGTTCCATCGCTTATGCTGTTTGATTCAGAAATTTCAAAAATTCTATTGTTTTATATATTTGATCTACCTGTGGTATTGATGCCAAGCTCCAGCCCAGGAGAAGGTTTGGACAGGATGAGTTGGAATCTCTCAGCTCCTTCTGGAATGGCGTCATCAATGATCTGCACGTCTACAAACTTATGCCTTTCGCCATCAACAAAATGGAGCATCTGGATGGACAGAGCGGTTTTCAGTTTAAAAACGTCTTGCTACTACATGTCTGTCAAGACTCCCATTCATCTAGATCATGGTATATACAGAGTAATGATGCATGCATCAGCTCTGAGTTCATCCAAATCCATATACATGCATAAATTATCCACCCATCACCCACCAGGAATTATTTATTAAGCTGTGCATGGACATTTCACTCTACCTATACTGATCACTGTAAGATATACTGTCTTCTAAATTATGTCAAGTAGCGCAAGCTGAATGATTAGAGAAGCTATTTTCAGTCATTTTAAATATTAATATTAATTAATTTCCATACACACAGTAATGTCACTGGGACAAATATCGTGGGACATTTAGGCAGCAAAGCTAAAAACTGCAGTTATAAACTTGACAGAACAGAGGAAACTCTCCTTACACCAAACAATTTCACTGTATGAACCTGGACTGTGTGTTTTTGGATGTGTAGACAAACAGAACATTAGTTAACATAGATTTAGATTAACAGGAGATTTAAATAATCAATAAAGATGCTGCTGTGCCTCCTGTGTAAATGTGCACAGTGGCTAACTTAATTGGTCGACACTTCACCCCATTTCAATCTGCTTTTAATCAGAATGTTAATTTTTATAATCCAATCCAACTGATCCGCGGATTAACCGCAGTGTGGTTTTAACTAAAGTCCAGTTGCCCTTGACGTAGACCCTCTGGATATGCTCCTAAAAGTATTATATGATGTGCTGTGTAATGTGTGGGTCTGTGATTTTGTGTGTAATGTTTGAATGCTGTGTATGGTTTACCGTTTCACTGGTATTGTAGTCCAATCCCTGTTGAGCTTCCAGGTTCTGAGCATAGAAGAAAAGAGAGACATTTCCATATGTCCCCTTGTTCCTATAGGCTACTAGAGTCATTGTCCCTATTGTTTCATTCACTTCAAACCTGCAAACCAGAACATATTTGGACAAGAAAAACCTTTTATTTATAGCATGTGAAAATCAGTACAAGAAATGTGTTATTTGTGAGTGCATTTCTTACATGGTGTTTGTCCATTCAATGACTCCTCTGATTCCATCATTAGCAGCAATGGTAACCTCTGCTACCAAACCCTGGGTGTCTATGGAAAGGACAACATATGATAACTTTAAGACTGTCAATTGTTTATAATGACTATAGTAAACGGTTTAGCATTAACATCAGGGCTGAAACTACAGTGCAAGCCAAGCACCAACAGCAAGAGGGAACTGTAGAGGATCTAACTTCCGTCATGGCACATTTGAGCGAAGGATTACAGCTAAGAAGCGTCTCCTGTAAGTGGCTTGGGAGGCTGAGAAGCCAAGTCTTTTGGGTGGACTGATTTATGACCCCCTGAATAGTTCTCCCATTCACTCTATGGCCAAGACACTGGGAGGCCAGCTACGGGTTTAGCTTGGCTTTCTCTCTCCTCACCACACAGTGCTACTCGGCTCCCACCAAATCCCCAGGCTTCCTCAATCATGGAAAGCATCAATCTCACCATCCAAGCCACATAATGACTGCTGCCAAAAGAGCGGCCGTGTGTTTACTGTACGTCTCCATGCAGAAGGCTGATAGTATTCTGGGAGCCTCCAAGAGCTGCTCTGCCTGTAGTGTTCTGTCTACTCATCACTTTCTAAAGTTACTCATTCATAAAGTGGACTGTGGTTTGGATTATGCAAAGGCAGTAGCTGTAACTACCAAGCTCTGTCATGGTGCATTTTGACAGTCAACTACAATGTTGTAGTTTAATGTACCATACAGGAATATTGCACATCAAACTATACGCCATTTTAGCCAAAGCTTGTGGAAGGTACAGAATGTATTTTACCTGGCAGTGTGCAATACGCAACCTCTACTCATCAAACAGTGGTGAGAAATTATGGAAGGAAAAGAAGGAGAGTGATTTCATAAAATTACAAATTCTATAAAAAATGCAAGATACATGGGAAAAAAGTATGAGAAACAGAGAGAAACAATAACGAAAATCAACCAAGAATATTACCTGTAATTTGACACTGTAATAGCACAACTGTCTATAATGGCCAAAGGTGATGAAAGAACTTCAGTAACAATTATAACCAGTAACAGATCAACTCTGAGCTGCTAAATTGCTCCATACCTAGCTGGGGAACAGTGGCGAGGGTTGTGATGAGAACTGCTGATGTTATGTTGACCAGGAAGAACTCCTGCAACTCTGGGATGTCGTCCTAATAAAACAGATGAAAATCAAAAGCTTTAAATTCCACATTCCACTAAAAGAGAATAAGAACTTTATTTTTATTTTCATTTTGTTTAAACAAGTTAACACTGCAACTGCACAAATTATGCATTTGTACCTTATAACAATCAGAAAGAAGTAAAAAAAATAAATGACAAAGCACTGTGAAAAGATAAATTATGCCACAATGGTCTTCTCTGACCTATTATCTGATCTATCAAGTTTGATGGACAGACAGAATGGAAGACTTTACCTCCAATATGGTGACAGGAATGGCGACAGAAGTCTGACCATCCTGAAGGATTACAGAACCAGTACCAGAGATGAAATCTTGTCCTGGGTCAGCAAGAGCACCCTCTACCTGGGACAGGTCTTGTAAAGAACCTCTTATAACCTCATAGGTGATATTCACCGCTCCTGTGCACAAATGTTTAGGAATAGTATCAGTTACAAGGTAAAGGATTAACAAACATAACAAATTGAGTGAATCAATTAAAAGCAAACACGCTGACCTGAGGATCCAAACTCTCTATTGACGTAGATGTTTACAGTTCGGTCCCGTTCCTCTGCTGTCACCCTTAGGGATGACGGGGCGATGGTCAGCACTCCATAAGGCTCATCGCTGGTGTCCACAGTAAGCACCGCCTCACTGCCCTGAACATCCAGGGCGGCATGGCCTGTCACCACAACACCTGTGTGGAAGTCAGAGGAATGTTAAACTGTGTAAGAATTCTGACAAGGTTTTTTTTTAGGTATTTGTAATTTCTTCACAAAGATTTCATGCACAATTATCAACTACAAAGAGAGTAAGAGCAGATGCATTACCAAAGGTTTGTATGTTGGATAAGGATACTTTGTATTCATCTTTGTCTTCTGGTGTGGCATCATCAAGGAGCTGCAGGACTATGGTGTCATTTAGTTCTCCCTGTAGGAGACACACCCAAAATACATAATTACAGCTGGAGACATCAAATTTCAGCTGTAGCCTTTAAATGTAATCTTTTCTAGTTGATTCTATAGGCTCTGAGGTTGGTACCTTCAACCACCCTCACAGGGGAACAACAATAATGTGCCAAAGTCTGCATCCCAATACTGTTCAATAAATGTGTTTAAATATGACCCCACAATAAAATGTTCAGTGATCTCCATTGAGTATTTACCTCAGTAAAGAAAAGTGTTCCTGAGGTTTGGGTGAAGGTCCGGGGTACTCGGGGCCCTTGTACAGTCCAGTCCACAGTGACATTACCCAGACCAGGAGCTGTTCTCAACACTAATAAGGACAGCCTCTCACCTGTGATATGACATATAATACAGTCAGTCCTAACACTTAATGCAAAGGCAAGAGTAATATATAGTATTGGACCTAATTTTACCCTATTTCTTGGTTGACAATGTGTGAGTAAGTTTTATGCAATGGAATGGAATCAGAAGACTCAGAAGAAGATCCATTATGAATACATAAGCCCATCAGTCACCAATGTGAATTTGCAGATGACCATTGTCCAAGTTCAAATATAGGCTTGTAAAGATAGATACATATATAGACTTCTAATGTGAATGACTTTTCCTATACTGGAAATGCCACTTGAGGCAACTCAAGGTCTGTAATTGTATGGATTCTACTTAGCGAGACAACCACTCATGCATACCTAATTTCAATATAATGACAGACAACCACAGGGCCCACCTGTTGCATGCTGCCAGTGCATTCCCCTATGCTTTCACTCATACATAATTAGAAGACATCTCTAGTAACACGGACAGTTGAAAGGGTTTAGATTGCCAAGTATGGGGGTGATGATGTGCTTATACATATGTACTATAGAGTGAATATCTAAACACATGCACATATCATCAAAAAATAGGTACCCACCTTCTCTGGCGATGACAGAACGTGAGGCTGGATGGAATCCTATTATACCAGCCACATTATCATTAGCCAGTATCACTATGGTTACAGTGTCAGAGCTGGGCAGGATTCGACTTCCTCCCTCCGTATTAACAAGACCGATCATGAGATTCTCGTTGTCCTCTGGCTCAGTATCATCTCTGATTACTATCTGTATTGTCTTCTTCAGCTCACCTGTAGGCAAAGGGGATAAAGCATGTGCAATACTGGTTAAGTGGCCAGAACCTGCTAATGTTCTTTTAATTCTCCTCACTATTATATATATTGAAAGCAAACGCCTTTAAATGTCATGTCTAGAACCCAAAGATACACTGGACCAATAAGAACTGTTTAATTTGATTCTGAGATGTTGGTAATATATCATTCTTGTCTGATCCACATACCATCAAAGACCAGAGTCCCCCCAGTCCCAGTGAAGTCAGCATTTGGTGTGGCCTTTCCTCCAACAAATCTCCACTCTACGGAGACAGTGCCCAGATTCCCTCCTCTCCTCTCTATAACAAGGGGCACCACGACTGTTGGCTCTTCTCGAACCTCTAGATAGAGCCCGTTGTTAGTCGTGTTGGGATTGAGACTGTATATCAAAAACACGCCAAATGCATCTCCATTCATCCCTATAGTGACAACAGCTTTGTCTGGCTGGCCAATCGAGGGCAGGTTCTTCGGAGCCACAGTCAGATTTATCAGCTCTACCTTGAAACGATAAATGGCAAAATGTTTTATTTGTTACACAGCTTACCTTAAACCTCAGTTGACAGCTAAAAAAGAATGAACGTAAGACATAAATAACACAGGGCAATATGTATGTGATTGGGTTTTACCTTTAAGATCTGTATGGAGAAGCTCTCATCCATTTCAGGGAATTTATCAGTCAAAATTGGGACTGTGAGGTTGGCGACCCCTGACCCAGCGTCCATGAAGGCACTTTGAGCTGTCACAGGCATGTAATCACTCCCTGCCACAGCCTGGGAACTGAACAGGACAGCAGCTGCAGTGACATTTTTTACATAAGTCATAACCTGAGATTTGGAGGTCAGCTGGTCCGCCCCTGAAGTCACCCAAGTGCAAGACGGTGGGGTCACCCCAGATGACAGAGAGAAGGCCTGGCAAGCATGCTCTCTCAGACAAGCTGCAGCACATGCAGCCAGCGGGTTGCCCTGACCAGTGATGTTAACTGTCCTAAGTGGGGCAGTGGATGGAACGCCTGGTTTTGGAAGGTCATAGTACATTAGCAGGTTCTGGCCATCAGCGTGAGCCAAGCCAACAACGTCAATCTCAGAAGTGCTGTACATGATCTCCAAGCGACCAAAGTGACCGCCTCTGGAATAAAGGCAATAAGGACGGTAAAGAGGGTTTAATGTGAGTAGGAGTAGGTACACAAAAAGCTTTAAATAAAACCATTATTCCAGAAGAAAACAATAATTTAAAGTACCTCCTGCGGACAGTAATATTGGCTCCATAAACTCCCTCCAGTGGCTCCTGAATGCGGTAAACAGACTGTTGAAAGTAGACTGTTCCATATGGGTTGTCATTGGCAGGCACTATTATGTTAACAGAGGTATGAGCTCCAAGGTTTCCTCCATTACTGGCACCAGTAAGCTCCACCTTAATTATCTAGAAAAGACACAGAGAGTGTAATACAAATTGCAACTAAAATGATGGAAAATATTTCAAAGAATGTATCATTTCACATAATTCACAAAGGCATTTTCACTGTCAATGTCTTACCTCTGTGATTTCTGGTACATCGTCAGCTAAAATCTCCACTCGCAGTGTCTTCATGGTCTCTCCAGGAGCAAATCTCACCTCTCCCGATGTGGGTCTGATGTCCCCCACTGCTAGTTCACCATTGACAGTGGCCTGCCATTGGACTACCACTGTGCCAATAGTACCAGCATTACGCACTATAGGCAACGTGACCTCAATGGAGTTAGATCCTGGTTCCTCTATGGTAACTGGAACAGCTTGGAAGACTGGGTAGAAATACAGTAAAGTAAAAAATGTATCTTATCGTAGCTTATCAATGACAAAATAAGATGAATAGATTGAAACATCATTATCATGGATAATGCCTACTAACCAAAGGCACCGAACGGGTCATCAGAAGGCAGTATGGTGATGATGGCACGTGTGAGCTCCCCCAAGAGAGCTCCTCCGGTGGTTTGGTTGATCAGCTCGATGAGAAAGGTCTCCTCCAGCTCAGGGACCATATCATTGATGACATAGACGGGTACAGATTTACTGGACTCTCCCTCTAGGAGGACCACATCAGTGGAGGCTACGCTGTAGTCTTCACCTATAGGATTACACACATGCACATACATACATGGTCTGTCTGCCCACACATAAATCATAGAGAGAAAAATGTAAATCTATACTCGTGCAAAACACTTACTGACTCTGGCGGTCAAAGGCACTGCTCTGAACTTGACAGAAACGTCAGCAAAAATCCCACCAACACGTGTAACATTTATTATGGGCCCAACGTAATGCTCAGCTACACTGACAGCAGAAGCCGACAGCTGGAGGACTCCAAAAGCATTGTCGCTGGCCTCCACTATCACCTGGGCTACAATGTCAGTGCTGGAGCCCAGAGAAGGGGAATTGGAAACTGGAAGGAACAGTAAGAGTTTAGTGTGGTATGGTTAAAGTATCACTATATATCACTTCAATGATTTTTTTTTAAGGTAAAAATCTCCCAGGAGAGTCAGTATCTTACTGAGCCTCTTCTGCTCTCCTTTGATGAGTTGAACGCTGATCAACTTCACAAACACTGACTCATCTCTTTCTGGATCCTCATCATCCAGCACTTGGAGGGTGATGCTTGCTTCATTCTGATTGGCCAAGAACACAACAGAATTCAAGAGGGGAACAAAGTCCCGCCCCTCAGTTGCTCGGCCAACCCCGGGGGTCCTGTAAGGTTCTGGCTGTGCCTCATTTAGTGTCCCATATGTGACTCGCACCTAAACAAAGAAAATCATATAATTTAAACATCCATCTACCACATGTGGGAATATTTCATTCTGGTTTATTTATGTATTAAAAATGAAAGAACAGAATCGAAGGTGGCTTTAATTTCTATACTTCCTATTAACTTTATAAACCTTATACAGTGGGACACACCTGACCCATCAGGCCTCTCTGACGCAGGATGGTGAGGGAGACAGTTGAGTCGGCTTCGGGAAGTCGGACAGACTTTGTTACATTAGCAAATACAAAAACACCATAAGGATCGTCGCTGGCCAGCACAGTCAGAGTAGCAGACGTCTGGACACCAAGACGACCATGGGAGACGTTAACCAAGGACACAGTGAAACTCTTGTCCAACTCAGGGATCTCATCCTGAGCCACATTGATGATGATGTTCTCTGATGTCTGACCTACACCAAAGGTGATGTTCCCAAACCTGCGGAGGAGCTCCCCCGCAGAGCTGGGATCAGCCTCCCAGTACACAGTTACATTAGAAAGGTCACCAAAGTCCCGATCCACCTGGGTGAGAGCAAACAGAAAACAGCATGATGATGATGAATGACACTTGACCATACGTTATATTAAAAAAAAAATCTATTTCCTTGAACCTCACTGTTTTTCTAAACTGTGTATTACACTGACCTGCAGTACCACAGAGCTGCGACCATCCTCAGGTTCTGTCCCATTAACTGACAGGGATTGAGGACTAAATTGAAAAACTCCATGGGCATCATCAGAGGCAGCGATGGTCACAGTCACGTGAGATGCAACTCCCAAGTTGGCTACACACAAAATACAGATGACCCTGTGTTACTTTTAAAATTTTGGTTGCATTTTTAAGAGTTCAGTTTGAAGTACCCAATGTTCAGAGAAGGGGGAACGGAAATGTTGCCTTTTTAATCAATCAGGCCGGTGATTTTGACAGAAATAGTCCAATAATAATACACGCCTTCTTACAACTACATGTAATATAATGGTCAAGAGCATCAGATTGAAATAGCAGCTTCACACAGTGTGGATGACAGCAGCCCAAATGTAGTGTAAAACACTGGGGTCTCTGACACTTCAAGTCAACCACTTACCCCTACTGTCTGTGAAAGGTTTGCTTGCTTTTCCCACATTACTCTCCTTGGGTACTTCTCACAGGGGTCACAATACAATGTAAATACCACATAAAGTTAAACACACATGCACATGCACACACAGGGGTGATTTTTTTGTGTATTATGCCTGAGTAAATTCATATCTGAGTTAGATCAACAATTCCAATTCATCCTAGAATTTCAGTAACTGGTTTCAGAGAAAAGTTTCCCAGCGATTATAGTCGAAATAGATTTACATAATTCTATCCAACCAGCCAAAAAATATTATTCTGAAAGAAACAAAATAATAAACACTCCACTTGATCTCTAATATAACTTCACTTTGAGATATGTAACCTTAGGGAGTGACAAATTATCTGGGTGTGGGGGTGAAGGAACGAGACAAAAGGCAGTTTGGGGAGTAAAGGAGGGGGATACTTACCATGGTGGTGATAGGATGGAAGGAGGAAGTCAGTGTCACTCTCCCCACTACCACTTCCTTCACTACGCAGAAACTGATCCACTGATGGATCACACACGAGGATCAAACAAGTGTCACACCAGGTTAGAATCACACCAGAAGAGATCGAAGGGCAAATTGGGAAGAAGGGTAGGTAGGTAGCCATGTAGGTAGGTGGGTATGGGGAAGCACACAGGAGCACGGCACACAAAAACAGTAGGGCAGAATACAGCGTCAGTTCAGCTCTAAGACAGGTTTCTAATGAAAACGAACTGAATAATAAACTGTGGAAAGTAATTCAAGGGCTCAAATTGTGACTTTTACAATCATGATTTTGTCCTCAAATGTCTCACCTCCTCCTTCAGCATTGTAGAGCTCCACTCTAAAAATCTTGTCCAGCTCAGGGACAGGATTGTCTACGATCGTCACAGTGATGAACTTTAACCTCTCCCCTGGAAGAAAGTCCAGCATGCCCTCTGAGTCCTGTCGGTGGAACACAGAGAAAGAGGAAAAATGTATTTTCTCTTCATCTGCTTCTTAGTTTATCGATACATCATCCGGACGTATACATCAATAAGATTTAAGACTTTACTGGAAACTAACCTCATAGTCTTCAGGGCTGGACGCTGTGAAGGGGGTTGTCCTGTATCCTACCATGACCCTTCCCAAAAGGCCCTGGGCCCTGGCTACCAGCAGACGGACTTGTCCATCTTCCTCATTAACAGTTACGTGGGCAGGTTCTAACGCTGGAGAGATCAATCCCTCCACTGGAGGGCTGAGTTGGAACTGTAGCAGGCCTAGATTAGGGAAGGGTGTGTGTGAAAGGAAGAAGGGGAAAATGTGATGAGAAGGAGGGGAAAGGTGTGATGGAAGTAGGAGGGCAGGGAGTGGAGGAGCAATAATGTACATAAGAGGGAGAAGGAGAGAGAAAATGTTACTTGTATTTAGCTCATCCAATAAGCCACTTGTCAGAACATAATCTAATAAATGTGGATCGCATATTGCTAAAAATAGCAACACTGAAAGTTTAACAGTACTGTGGGCATGTGGGTAAATACCATAGGGATGGTCACTAGCTCTGACAGTGACAGTGTTAACAGAGTTATTTGGGTCGATGCTTGCACCACTGGTGGGGGTGGAGCCTGGCTTCCCGTCACCGGACTCTGCTGACACCAGTGTGATCTGAAATGACTCTGCCAGCTCTGGGAGGTTATCATCTGACACCAACAGGTTGAGTACCTAACAGAAAGATGTTAATATGAATATAATAAAGTTAATAATATTACAATTTGTTTGGTAAAACAAGGTCATAGTGTCTACGTTGTGTGCCACAAGCTTAAAGTATGAGCTTAAGCATCACCAACACCTGTTGACTAATCGATAAATTGACAAATAACCAACCACTAGGTGGGGCTGGTTGTCTAAAAACATTGCATTTTGCTGAGTACAAAACACTGCAGTTTAAAAGTATTTATTTTAAACCAATATGCCAATGTGTAAATACAATGCACACTGTGTATATCTCACTTGTTTTTATCCTCTGTGCTCTATGTGATCCTGGATTTAATCAGAGGGGTTTTCCCCAGCTCATATAAGATCACGTTAATACAGGTCCAACCACTGAGTCACTCTGACACATACAGTACACACACCTCAGAGCGCTGTCCGGGCATGAAAAGCACAGCTCCAGTGGCATTAACAAAATCCTGATGGGCTGGCATCTCACTGTCCAAGCTATCCAGTTGGGTAACACTGTAGTTGACATAAACGTGGTCCAGAGATCCGCGCATACGCTCAATCACACAAGAGATAGTAGAGCCCTCATCAGTGGTCTATAAGGACAAACAAGGGAATAAAAACATCAATTCATTCTTAACCACTGAGAGAAATGATTAATATTGAATGCATCCAACTATAGTAATTTATTAATTTAGTATAATGGATAAATTAACTAGTCTTACTAATTCCAGCTCAGTAATAATGTGATTTAGAGAGGAAGCACCTGATAGCCCACATGCCTCCACGTCTATTTATCCCCAAAGGATCAAGGATATAAAGAAGAGCCGCTAGTTCTGATGGAATGCCATCCCCAGCCTTGCCACCTGTTGTGCTGATAGAAACTAGGAACTAGATCTCCCGTTTCCAGTGCTGGAACTCCTGATCCACTTCTGCAGGAATGCTCTGACTGGCAGGCTGGCTGCAGCCTCGCCAGCTGTCGCTCTACCTGAGAGGGGCCAACATGAGAGCCCACGCATCCAATCTCACTAAAAACGGAGAGCATGCTCTCCTTGCAGCCAGGCATGAAGACTGATGAAATATGCAGCAGGACAGGGACTGACAAACCAGTCGGTTTTCATTACATGTGTTACTATGTATATGTTTTCTCCGTGGATGCAACTAAGTGATGACACTGACAGATGCAACTGTAATAGTGGCCATGTAGACTCAGGCTAAGTCAGGAGATTATTAGTGTCTTTTATAATCGGTTTGGTTTACATTTCTGCAGTGTTTGTGAGGTGCTTATAGATGCTCATAGCAGCACTGTGCACTTACATCAGGTATGCAGGGACCGGTGAATCCAAAAAGCCCATTGGCATTGTCGCTCTTCATTACTCGCAAAATAGCAGTGGGTCTGGGGAAAGGGAGGCGGGCTCCACCCTGAACTGCCACCAACTGTAGATAGAAAACCTCCTCTCCCTCTTCCTCATTATCATCCCTGACCTCCACCACAAATGACTTCTGCCTCTCGTCCGGCCGGTACCGCAGGTAACCTGAGATGTTACGCAGGTCTGTTTTAGCAGGCTGGGTGTGAAGCTCGTGGATGTGGCTGCGGTTCAGCTTAGTCCTGTACAAGCGAACATCCTGGAGAAGGCCCGTGTACCGCTGTTCGCCCTCAGGATTTGACCCAATAAATACTGACGCAGGTCCTGAAGTTAAATACACAGAAAAAAACAGTGCAATATTTAATATATAGAGACAAAAAATAATGTATGTTTAAGACTGGGATTGGTTAAATACACAAGTAAAATCACACTAATTTCCTCAAACACAATTTACAGGACAGGAAATTACAGATATGTTGGAAAAAAAGGAAATATTGACACTAGAGTAGATTAATGTGGTACTGGGTTACAAACTGCTATCTAACACACACATCCACACCCACAGCTATCATACGTTCTAATTCATTAACTGTGAATGTAAATAGTGTAACTCATATTTGCTTTATTCTGTTCCCTACATGTCAAACAATATCAGTTTGTGCTGTACCTTTGGAGGCTTCAAAGCTGCTGTGCCCATTACATGGTTTTAAAAAAACAAAACAGATTTTATCTTTCTTAATTCATTAAACTGGAAGATAATGGTCACCAAGTCTTAACTCTTGCATTGTTTCCATGATTTAAAGGTCACAGACTGACAAATTCGTTTAATAAAATTACACTAGCACATGTATTTTGATTTGATATAATTTAATTCAAACTCAAAATCTATAATTGGCAATATTGGCAAATCCATTGCATCATTTTCACACTGATTATTGAGGCTATCTGTGGTATTATAAAAACAAGGGCCATATAATCATATTATTGTTAATGGTGGAACACATTTGGTTGCTATGTTGGAGTGTATTAGGACCACAAACAGAGTCTTGATTAAGGCCACCAAATGCCTAGGTCCAGCTCTTTGTCATTACTCATTTATATACTTACACCTCTCGTGCCTATCGCTTTCTCTATTTATACAAAATGGGAGAAATGCAGGAAATCTGCCACACTGAGCAAGTACAAAGCCCTGACACAAAGGAATCCCTCTGTGGGTTGAGTTACCAGTAGCAGACAATAACACATGACATGATTGATGATTATGTATACATCTACTGTGATTGAAGTTAGCCAAAGAGCCATCAGAATATTTTCTCTCTGAGAGCTTTTGGTCCAATAGAGGCTGTGATTATTGTCTCCATTAATTAGAGAGAAAAGGAAGAAAAGAAGATGCCGACTGATTCCCTTTAGCAGTAACAATATCCAGCAGTGCTGAGGCTAAGTGGTCACTCAAGCATTGCAGAGTCCCAGTAGTCCTGAACAATGAGCAAGTGACTGAGGTGAGTGTGTGTGTGTGTGTGTGTGTGTGTGTGAGAGAGAGAGGGTGTGCATGCATTGTGTATGTAAGAAGTTAAGACTTGTTGTCATTCCCTATGTGAACAATGAGAGAGACGCTTGAAACCTTGTCCCCAGACTGTCACGCATGCAAACTCACAAAAGCCGGTTCACAAATTCATACATAGACCGCCAATGACATCATCATTACACAGACATGAGAATGGTATTTGTGCCTATCTGTCACTGACCATGGTGCTGAGACAGCAGTAAACAAAAGGTCTGGGCTTATAGGACAAGAATGAATATTGGAAAGTTATAGTAGACCTTTTCATGAAATAGTAGGGTAAACACGAGTGCTACCAATGATCCTAATTAAGGTTTTGTTGGTGCTGCTGTGAAAAAGTTCAATTTGTTAAAAGATTATTAAACAAAATGTATTTAACACTGTAAGAATTATAAAGAGCAACTTCATCATAGCTTCACATTACAACAAACTGGTAGTGTTAAAAGACAAAACAAAAAGAGTTGTAGAGATGTTTAATCTATAAATCTATCAGCAGTATATAATAAAATTTTATAATTTGGTGTGGAGTTTTCAAAGAGCCATGAGACAACTAACAGTGGACACAGGGAACATGCTTGAAAGACATGACAACACAAATTACAACAACACACATGCCAAACACAGACAAACTGTATGGATATATAGGAGCTGCAGGCACAAGCTGAACATAACAAACTTGAACTATGCTATGTTTAAAAAATCTTAGCTCACCATCAGCGATGCCTTCTCCTTTGATGCTTTTCACTCCTCCAGGAATAGGGTTCCCATCCAGGAAGAACTCAATAATCCCATCATCAACAGTTATGATCACATGTAACCAGGCACCATTCTCTACAAATTTCTCAGCACTGGCTCGGGCCACCTGGGAACTGTTTGATCCTATCACTGTATAGTACAGCATCACTGTGACATGAGACTCATTGGTGTGGACCTTCACTCCATAATACAAGGTCCCATTCCTGGTTCCTTTGCAGACTATGAAGCCGTCAGTGTCTGGTCTGGGCACTAGCCAAGCAGAAAAGGTGAAGTTGCCAACAGCAGCAGGCCCATCCTCAGGGAAGATGGTCCCATAAGCTCCTGGAAGCCCGGAGAAAAACCACGTGTCAGTGGCTGAGTGGTGTCGCCTGGCATGGGGCCTAAGCTCAACCTCGTCTGGAAAGGAGGCTAGAAGGAGCAGGTCATCCATCAGAGGAAGGCCCTCTGGGAAGCGGCCAGTAACAATCTCCCAGGCAACGCGCACATCACCAAAAGTACCCTGCTGTCGGAGGATGGTGAAGGAAGTGACATCAGCCATATCATCCTCTGAGAGTACATCTTCAGCTACTTCTTGGTCCAGGTTGCTGTCAGCGATGGCAAAGACACCAAATGGGTCGTCATTGAAAGGGATGAGAACTGAGGCATTCAGAGAAGTCTTAGCTAGTCGTCCACCCTCCCCTGGGTAACCACCTTAAACAAAGTATGAGCAGACAAGACGTATGATTTAAATGAATCCTTCTTTGTCATTTTGTCAGGTGTAAACTCAACGATAGTAATTATTTGTTATGGCAGCTGCCACTATTCTCTAGTGATGAAGGCAACTTTTTACATTTCTCTCAAATCTGACAAATATGTCACTTTTATCTTGAACTCACCTGAGATATTAACCAGCCGGAGGACAAAGAATTCATTGAACTCTGGAAGCTTATCTGAGATGGCCTCCAGGACAATAGACTTGGTCTCCTCCCCTGTAGTGAAGGTAATAGAGCCAGATGTGTTGGTAAACTCTTGGTTTTCCTCCAGAGGAATCACTGAGTCATTGGCAAACAGCTGCCAGAAGACTGTAACGTTACCAAAATGGCCCCTTGCACGCAAGACACTGGGGCAGAAGAGAAAGGAATAGAAAGAGAATTTTTATTTTAGTAATAGAATACTTTGTATCTCCAAAATGTCAGTTTCATAGTTTTGTCAATGCATAGAAGTTGAAAAAAAGTGATAATAACAAATATATACAAAACACAAATTTTAAATCAAGATGTTTTGCACAAAAGAAACATGAATTGAAGACCTGTTCCTTACTAAAAATTATTGGTCTTGCCCTCTTCGACAGGTTTCTCTGTGGCTTCCAGGGAGAAAATCCCATTGGCATCATCGTTGGCCTCAATCACCACAGTGGCTGTGTCTGCTCCATAAACAACAGCATCACCTGTGTACACATGCATATTATGAAGTTAGATCAGGACCTATGTGTTGATGTTACATCAGTGATTTTGCAGTCTGTACCCAGACGGACAGACGGACAGATAGATAGATAGATAGATTTTTTTGGCAGTACTAAAACATTCTTTCTCATTTTTTCTCACTCACACATTCACATACCAACACACACACGTATGCTCTCCCACCTATAAATATGTGAATGCAGGTCAGAGTTTGAATCCCTGCCAAACTGCAGTGTTTGTTGCACATCTTTTGATTACATTTCCATGTTGGAAGTCTTTTTCTCCAACTTTTCTCTTGGTATACTTGGAGTTGGGGGCATACAAGTGTCAGTAGCCTTGAGCTACTCTAACAATAGAATTCACAATGAGGAGCACAGAGGGAATAGGTGGCAAAATGCATCGTCTATTTTCCACTCTGAGAGAATGGCTTTAACTGGAGTAGAAACTTGTGGTCGTAGGAGCTGTTTTAGACCACTGAACTGTGGAGTTTCAGCAGATAAAGCAAAAATGTCAAAAATATATCCTTTTTTTTTACATGTTCTGTGTGTCATCACTTGGATGTGGCGGTGTCATAATGTTGTGCTTGTAATATTATTTTCCAGAGGTATCCCATTTCAGGAACTGCTAATTTTAGAATGAAATCTATTCCATGATTGTCAGAGAGAATTGTATACGCAGCCTGCAAAAATCCTATAACTAAATTACCTTTGTAGAACTGCTTACTGACAGGAAACAATTTCTTTTTAGAAAGCATTGTTTCAGAAGCTGCTGAAAAGTAATACCTGTGATGTGGGAGTTTGAAATACTGCGGGTAGAACCCCTTAGAGTGAGAAATACATGTAAAAACCAATCTGCTCCAAAAAGATACTGTAAATGGAAACCATGTAATAACTGAGAATTACAGGAAACATTTGCAAATAATTAAGTTATACAGTAACCTGCATTACAGCTGTCTACAGCCCAGAAGTGATGGCCTAAATGAAGCACTTCAGCCAGCTCATCCCCCCTGCCATTATCATTTGAAAGCTTATGAAATTTGTTGGAAAACTCAATGAAAAAGTAAAATGTTGGTAACTGTCCAGACTGCAAAACAGCACATGCTTAGCTGAGCAGTGACAGCACATCAATTATTGTTTTTTTAATACGATATTTAAAACTGCTCTTTAGACCCGTCTTTCACCCCTTCTTGGACACCTCAAATTGTTTTTCAGCCATTCTCTAATTTACCATGCAGCCTGGTGGTAGCCATGCTGAAAAGACAGTGCATATAATTGCTGTCTTTTTCCACACATTATACCGTTGAAAGCCCTGCGGCCTTTGGGATATGCAACAGCAGGCTTTTGTAAGTGAGTTGGGAAGAGTTGAGGGGCTTGGATGAAGCACACTTTTACAAATGCCTGCTGGATACTGATTTGCATTGCACTGGCAACTTTAAGTTTGTGTGAAACACTACAAGTTTTCCATGTCAATTAAATTGCTCTGTAGGAGTGAGGGACAGCAGTGGGATGGGAGCACCAACACATATGCTATAGGTCCATGCATGCACACATGCCCCCCACCTTCCAAGAGAGGGGACCAGAGAGGGGAGAGAGAGAGAAAGAGAGAGAGAGACAGAGGAGGCGGAGGGGTGAGGAATGTGAATCACAAACCAGCAACTTCAGCTGGCAACTGGATGGCGCTCATTTGCATATCCTCATGCATCATTCATCAGCATCACTTTACCACAGCGCGAAACATTACATTTATTTTGCAAATGCTAATTTATGTTAAGCAGCTGATTTGAGAAACTTCAGAGTTGAGAAGCATAAAAGACCCTGCGACATTTATTTTCTTTTGTCTGCATGAGTGTGACTGTGTGTATGCTGGTGCCTGTATACGTGCACATAACCATCGTTCCCCTCCGGCCCTTCAACCCTGTGTGTTTGAGTGTGTGCGCGTTGTTTGGACAGCTGGTCCAGGCTTTATGTAACACAGCCACATGGCAGCTATCCTTCTGTCAGGAGTCAGTGTGATTTAAATGATGGGTCAACACATAATCACCGAGTAACTTTCTTCATCAACACATTCCTCGCAGTGGAGATAATAAAAAAATGACTGAGCTCAGAAACTCAATGAATCTTAAGCTCACTTATGACTCTATTGGCAGTGTGTTCCCAAAACCAAACACGCCATGTCGTGCAAATATCTACAAGGCTCTATACCACTATCCTAAAGGCATACAGCACTTAAAGTTCAAATGTGATTTGACTGCATCAAGCATTGGTTTTGAATGACAAATATCATTTTACAACATCAAAAATGCATCTTAAACTTTTATCCTCTCTGGTAGTTTAGGAACAATCCCTTGAAACCTGAAATATCTTAATTCCTTTGAAATGAAAGCACCACAAATATCCCTGCAGGACTCCTTGTGTTAATGTACTATGTTTTATTGCCTGAATTCTAATAATCTATTACGCTTGGATTGCTGTATATCTGCGAAGGAATCCTACATGAACAATATCTTTTCAGCAGGCCGAGGACAAAGGGAGAACTTCCACTTCTGTTCACAAGCCATTTGCTGCCACTGCTGCTGGCGGTGCAGAAAAAACACAGGTGTTGCAGCCAAAAACAAGACGGCTGTTTATTTGCCGCTTCTTGAGCTGAAGAAATGATACGCACAGCGGAGCGGTGCAGCAGTCTGTTTTTCTGAACGCTGTCATTCCTTTTTCTATCTCATTTTCCTACTCTCTTCTTCTTCTTCTTCTTCTTCTTCTCCTTCTTCTTCTTCTACACCTTATATGCCTTTGTTATTTTCCCATCTAGCTTCAGTGTGGTTTGTCTCGGTGTGGCGTGTAATTGTAGAGCGTCGTATATACCGTTTGCTTGTTTGTCCTATTCAAGTCTGAGGCTTTAAAAGGAGATTAATTGTTGATAAAACAGAATAGGGTTTAGTGATTGAATTCCCATGATGGGTAGTTGAGTTGTCCGCTTTCTCTTATGCTTGGCTGATAAACGGATCTAGTCTATTGTTGTGGGAAGACTTCTCATTATTGTCTGGATAGATTCAATGGGCTTGTGTTTGCCATGGGAGAAGAGCCTTTGTGTTAAGCAAGGAGAGCAAGGTCAGGCCCAGAATATCACTGCTTACCCCTCTATCACTTTTTATCTTTGCTCTCTCCTCTCTCAGTTATGCACACACCACTGCATGCAAAGACACATATACACACGATAGAATCATTCATACAGCCGCACTTCTTCATGTGAGAACTTGACACTGGCGGTGAGATAAACTCAAAATGACGCTGTGTGTCTGCATGTAAGGCTTGAGGTTTGGCACTGGGGATGAATGTCTTCAGAAGGTGCACATAAAGATGGAAGTACAAGGCTGTGTGTGTGTGTGTGATAAGTGTGTGGCCAGTAGGCCAAGGCTCTACCCTTGTCACAAACACTCATCACTCCACATGACTCTATTTAGTTACTAAACGTGGCTTCTGCATAATCGCCTGTGAATTCAATTCAATTCAATTCAATTTTATTTGTATAGCGCCAATTTATAACA
>NW_023339718.1:7537253-7539016 GCF_004916995.1 Morone saxatilis
AGGACACTTTTCAAATAGAGTAGAACTCCTTTTAACATTTACAGAGACCCAACAGTACCACCATGAGCATGGGGCAAGGAAAAACTGCCTTTTAACAGGCAATACATTGCCTTACAAAAGGGTCAGAATGATATGATAGTTAAGTCAAAATTTCATGTGATAAAAAGTCATAATATTACGACAATAGTAATCATCATCGTCATCATCATCATCTATTAGTATAGTTGTTGCTATGGTTGTTGCTGTGCACCCTGGTCTCTGGCTCTGCCTTTCTCTCTTTTTTCCCCAACAATTAATTATAACTTCATACTCAAAACACTGCAACTTCTTCCTTGAAATATTTCAACTTTACTCTCCAACTATCAGATTTTCTTTTCCCCAACAGTGGTCAATGTCCTAATTAGGGAAGTTTATACTGCCCACACACAGATGGGAAAATTTAAGGAAAATATGTCTTACTTATTAGCAATTAGCAATTTGCAACAATGTTCCTTCTGTTTAAAATCTTGTGTTCTGTTCTGTTAAGTTTCCAGGCAAAACGACTTTTTCCTGTGACCTACAGGCTGTAGGGTTAACGTTGTTGAAGTAATTATAGCTATACAGACTCAAATAGCCTTTTTGTAACAAAAATTGTATCGGAAGGCTGATATATTAAAGACCTGGGTCTGGAGATAGGCATCGCAAATTAGCTTAGGCTATAAATGCTGTGGTGTGTGGCATTTGTTTATGCTACATACTTGTCCCTATACAAATAAAAAAATAAAATAAAATATCTAGGCTATATACCTGGGCACTGGGTAGCTCGTCTGTTGGGTGGGTTAGGGTTAGCAAAGCTCATTGATGCACGTGGGGATTGATGGCTGGCCCATGTTGTCGGATTTATGACCCTGTCTCCGGTTCACTGCCTTTCCTTCCTTGGACCACTTTTGATAGGTACTGACCTCTGCAGACCGCGAACATCCCACAAGGGCTGCAGTTTTAGAGATGTTCTGACCCAGTCCTCTAGCCATCACAATTTGGCCCTTTTCAAAGTCGCTCAAATCCTCACGCTGCCCATTTTTCCTGCTTCTAACATATCAACTTTGAGGACAAAATGTTCACTTGCTGCCTAATATATCCCACCCACTGACAGGAGCCATGATAACCAGATAATCAGTGTTATTCACTTCACCTGTCAGTGCTGCTTCAATAATGTTAGCTTTGATCGGTGTGTATTCTCAATTTACCACAGGTTTTAACTTATTTATTTGTTTATATAGTTAAGCTGCCAGGTTGGAACAATAATTTTTCACCACTGTCTTACTTTTTGAACAAAAACTTCAACGCAGCAAACGGGGGCTTGCTGAAAAGGGCATGTGAAGAGAAGGAAAAAGAAGGTTAAATAGAAGGAAAGAAGGACCGTTGTGTCTTCATTCTCCTCTTGGCTTATAACTTTCTTATCTTGTGCAGGATTCACCAAAGGAACCTTCATTTTCACAAGTTCGCTTTCTCCTTTCAGGGCTAACTGCCTCCCTGAAAGGCTGTTTTGTGACTTCGGGGCTCTGAAAAAAATGCTTATGGACTGGAAAAGTGCTGAGTTTTTGTTTTAACATTGTGAAACTAAAACAGTGTGAGCCTCGAGTGTTTTCAAAAAGCCAGCCCAGCGGTGCACTACACCTTAATGAAGGCTGGCAAATTCTATAGGGCAGCTGTTTTGCTTATTGATGTTCTGTTGCACCGTGTGAAAGCAGACTTTGATTTTTAGAACAAAGCTTGGAAGTTGC
>NW_023339718.1:7539116-7558751 GCF_004916995.1 Morone saxatilis
TAGATAGATAGATAGATTATTGTAATGCTAAATTTTGTGCAATATGGGGAGGCTGTCTCATTAACATAGCACACCATAACTATGGCAACCAAGCCCAGGAGGAAAGGGCTTCTTATTCATTAAAAAAAGGCGTCTCTCAGCAAAGGAGTTAAAGTGAACAGAGCCAAGGACAGACCCTCAATAAACCACAACCATTATATTTTTTAATGCACAAGTATGCAAATCTGCAAATTATTAAATAGGTAAGGTAAAGAGAATCAAGGTCACAGTAGTAGTTTGATTGACTTCTAACATGAGGGTTATTGACTTTTAACACAACCACTATAAAGGACAATCCCCTGGCATAAACTAGAGGCTACCCCTTACTCGACTCTACTCCATGTCAATCAGTAAACAGAGAGAGGCCAGTGGAGTGGCCAGTCTTTGTGTCTTAGAAAGTCTGGAGTCTGGTAATTAAGGTCCTGTTGGGGCCCACTGGTCTTTCATTCCCATCCCTGACACACAATACTGGGATTAGGAGAGCTTTCAGTGTTACCGCAGACAATGCTAAACAACCCAGCTACTCCTCTCTGTTCATATACAACTGGAATAAAGACAAGAGAGGATAAACAGGGGAGAAGGGACTAATGTTATTTTAAAATGAGGTGTGATTGTCTGGTTCCTCTGCTATAAAACACACTGAGAAATGAGAAAAGCAAATGACTTTCAGCTGTTTTAATCCTCAAAATGGAATGCAAATTATATTATTTTCATTATCTCAAAGGACCAACATATATGAAGATATGAGACATCCACTATATTACCTGACATAAGCAGTGATAATATAAAGTACAACCCTGTGCTAACCACTTGTTTAAAAGGAAGCCCAGAACTCACCAGTAGCATTGTAGAGAACAATGAAAAAGGGTTCATCAGTCTCCGGTATGTTGTCGTCTTCCACAGCCACAGAGATGTTCTTCATCCATTTACCCACGTCATACACCAGCAGCGTGTCATTACTCAGCATCTTGAGGTCACCTGGAGATGCCTCGCCATACTCTATGCGGTACATTACCGTGGCAACAAAGTCTGCCCGCCCTGCCCTCAGGACAGTGAAGTTGGCCACGGCCCCTTCCCGAAGCCGCACGACCACAGGTTCTGAGGAGAGGGCGAGATGTAGGAGGAGAGCCAGGGAGGTGGCCAGAGAAAGGAGTGAATGACTGTAGCTATAATAAATTAATATACTATTACAGTCTTTTGATAAACAGTATGCAGAGCAGTATCCTTACCAGAAAAGTAAATGGGGTCATCATTCTTATTAATCTGTAAATTGGCATTGAGTATGTTTCCCAGTCTTGCACCACCTGTAGCATTTAACACTGTGATGGTGAAATTCTCCATGCCCTCTGGGATCTTAAATAAAAAATTAATTAAATTTTAAACAAGGAAATGTAACTCAAATTTGGACTGTGTGTGTTTGTGAGTTTAGCTTATCATTTTACCTCATCAGGTACAGAGAAGAGAGTGAGATTTTTGATGTACTCCCCTTCCTTGAAGGTGATATTTCCCTCAAGGGGGCTGACATCTCCAGACAAGGCTGGCTCCAAGACCCAGGACACTGACACTTCTCCAAAGTGACCCCTGTTCCTCACTACAGGGTACACCGCTGAAGGACAATCAGAATAGACAGAGAGGCTCTATTTAGATACTGAAACATTCCCTAAACTCATTAACTCTTTTTTTATCTTGACAAGCCTCTAGTCAAGGCTATAATTTTGGTATAGAACACAATAATAATGCATTTTTCTGGCTCACGGCTAAGCTTTTAGTTAAATAAGTCCTATATATGCCTGTAAGAGCTGGTGATACATTGACTAGAGACTGAGAGAAGCTTTTTGCTTCTTCCTTTTCAGGGGCCCTATTTCACATTGGGCTGCATCCTCACTGTGTAAAGTCTAAACTTCCTGCTCTACAAGTTGACCAAAGAACTTGTTTATTTGAATTAACACATTATTATGCATTCTACAAACATGACACACATAAAGCTGTTTATGTTTTAATTAGCTAGCACAAAAACTCATTAAAAACAAATAAATTAATCCAGGTCATCCTACATGCAGACACATTTTCTGTGATTCACCCCAATTAGGTCCATATTTAATGGGATACCACTTGACATGGAAAAGTATTACTATTATCTAAAGGACTACTACTTTAAAGTACCCCAGTGCATCTTGTCCCCTTTGCTCTCATTGATGGCCACCGACAGTCCTGATTGGATGAACTCAATGACGCCAAAGGGGTCGTCGTTTTTCCTCACTGTGATGTTGACCTCCCTGTGGTTGCCTAGGCGACTGGGTGGAGTGCTGTGGCTACTAAGTACCACAGAGAAAGTCTCGTCCAGCTGTACACACACACATACGTACAAAAAAACACACACACTGTTTTCATGGAGAAAATACAGGTTGAAAGCATTATTTTGACTATTTAAGCCTATTGGAAAACTTGTTTTATGAGTTTAAACAGAAATCTACCACTATCAGACTGAGATGACTTATTGAATTAAATAGTTGTTATATAAACTTGAAAGTACAGCATTGGATTGACCATGTTCTTACCTCAGGCACCCCATCAGGCCTTGCCACCAGTGCTACCACCACCTCCCTCTCCCCTGGTTTAAACTCCAGGATGCCTGTGGCGCCATAGAATTCATTGTTGCCTGAAGGCATTACAGCATATCGCACCAGCTGTTTCAGCAGCAGTCCCTGGGCTCTGACCACGTGTAGCTCCACAGCTTCACCTTCCTAAGTACGTTTTAAGTTTATGTCATGTGACCAGAACCGGAGACAACAGACAAAAGAACAATATGTGGAGTTAAAAACTTCACGTTGTTTGTAGCTGGTTAGATAGACAAATTAAGAAAAATCTTATTTAAGTTGCAGTTTCAAGCAAGACTTACATTGATGAACCAGGGACCTCTGGAGGATGGGGAGAACTCAAAGACTCCCCCAGGGTCATCGTTTTCCATGATGACAATCTCTCTACTGGTGAAGCCAGCTTTCAGGATCTGATTCTTAACATTACTCCTGGGACACATACACACAAATACAGTGCACAGATAAGATGTGGCATATTGCTACTACATATTGAAAGGGGATGATACAGAGGTGTGACTGAAGATGAATCTGTGAAGATTGTGAACTAAATGAGGTGAAGTAAACTGTCCTTTATATCATGACTTATGACAAATACTGTTTAAAAAAGTTAATGTTCCTGATTTAGATTTGATGGGTATTGAGAATGGAGCTTTTGGGATTTTTTGCATTTTGGAATATCTTTCTAAAGCATGGGACAAGAAGAGAATAGATAGATAAGTTCCTCAGACTCTATTCTATGTGTGAACTGGATCAAATATACAGTGGCTGGTTTATGTCTATGTTTGGATGATGTTGATATATTGTGCTGTGATGGTGGTGGGTTATGTGTTTGGTTTATGTGAATGTTTGGTTTGTTACTTAATGAGATTGAATAATTCCATGGGGGATGAGTCATATAAATGACCAGACACAAAAATAAATCACTCAGTAATTCAATACACAAATACGTACATAAAGAGTATTAGATCATAGTAGCAAGTGACCACTACTGAAACACACCAAAGTCATTATGCCCTCCCTAATAAAACATTGTGGAACTGCTTTTGGTGTAAGTATACGAGGCAGATGAACACCACAGTACACACCCACACTGGGCAGCACATGAAAACTCTGACATAGACGTTTCTTGGACTTTTTCTTTTGTTGTGTGTTTTGAACTTCTGAAACATTAAGTGATACAACAGCTCAACTTTAATCTAAACTGCATTCCTTGTATTGTGTGATGCTAATTCATTACTGGCTCCATATGGTGAGCTCCTGCTGTTTAAACCACTTTTAATAACAATGTCAATCAACGCTATGCCTGCGTCTTTATTGCTCCACAGGGGTGTATGTATGTGTGTGTATGTTGAGAAAACTGGAGCCAAGTAAGCATCACATAACGGATAAATTAGAGACAAAGACATGACAGACTGAAGCACTCCAAACAAACAGTCACAGCCAAGGCGCTGCATGCATATAAACACTGACATCTTTAAAAGGGTTCACAATCAAGCCTGGTTAAATTAGAGTGAAACACATAAAGAAGATTCTCTATTTACTCCCAACAACCACTCTCCTTTGGGCTAACTTTTTTCACACCATCACTGAATCCCCAACCTCACCCCAGTCCCTCTCATCCCCACATCAACCAAAGACCCCAGAAATTCTGAAGTAGGCCCTTCTCTGAAAAACAAAGTCCTGATTCACACCACACAAAAGGCCCAGGTTCATTCCACTCTCCACTTACCCGAAGTACACTATAAAGCGTGCAGTCTCCACCCTGCAGGGGAGGAGTGGGAGGGAGAAAGCTGCCATTCTCATCAGAATATAGACTACCAGATGAATCAACACAGAAACCACTACCACAAACACACACATCTCCAAAAAACCAAAGGAGGGATGAGATGCAATAGCACCCACTCAGCCTTTCCAATCCCACTGGACTCACTCGTTGCATAAGCTGGCTCTAAAACATTACACAATATCAGCTTCACACTCTAAACCCCCCAAAATGATTGTATTACAATTACACTCATGAGCAGAACAGATGGTCTAATATGCCTCGATGATAATGAACAAAATTGAACAGTTATTATATTGGTCAACTGTAACTTTTCCCAAGGTTTAATATCCCTACCTATCCAGAGTGAGCAGTAAGGTCTCGTTGACTTCGGGGATATTGTCAGCCATGATAGTGAAGTTGATGGAAGCATCACTCTGCCCGGAAAGGAAGACCACAGAGCCACTTAGAGGCTGCAGGTCTTTCGCAGTTATATCCAAACTATTGGCTCCAATTGGCTTAAGACTCCAGAACACTTCAGCCCGACCGTCTGTCCCATCACGCCGCAGAGGGAGGCTTACCTGCAGTAGCAAACATTATTAGAATTAACTTTCCATACACACTGTATTATACAACCTCACAATCTGCAAGAACAACTGGAGTTTTCTGACTAGCAGCACGGTGGCTGTAAAGTCAGTGATTAGAGACTCACTCAGCTACAGTGGAAAAAAGGAAACCTCTCTTTTTCTTTTACAGTGGTGGTTAATTTAGCACTTTATAGAGCATATAATAACAATCTCAGTTTTGATTCAAACTGAGATCACCAACAATAATTAAATTTTACACTTACTTTCACAAAATTACGTTAATACAAATTACAGTATATATATATATATATATATTGCATGATACTGAAATGATAGTCTGAAGTTAATAGAGACAAGCATCACAGCACTAATACTATTCTTGTGCACTACTGCTAAAAACAGAAGTCATATCTTACTGTGCTGGTATTGCTGTCCTCTGGTTCATAAACCACCACTGTGGTGTTACTCGTGAAGCCAATTTCCCCATTTGCAATGTCAGGCGTGACAGTCAAGGTCAGGTTTAGAGGTCCCCCAAACCTTGGGCTGTTTGAAGGAATTGGAACGTTGATATCAACCAGCTCCAGTGTATTTAGCTAGGGAAAACAGAAGCAACAACTCAATAAAATAGAAGGCTCAAACAGGGTAACAAGGGCATATATGTTTATGTTTAAAAAATAAAACACTATATTAACAGATTCATCCAAGATACAGTTCTGTCTTCACCATCTGGTGCTCCATTCACTCCTTTTATGTTTGTGCATGTACGTGTTAAAGGGTTTGACTGAAAGTGTACGACATGATTATGGTTGTACAGAATGTGAAGAAGCCTTTTCTTTGGGAGCTAGGTGGTGTTGTTAGTTTGGACAGTTGGGCAAATCCCATAGCAATATGCCAGATTTGAGTGCCAGTGTCAAACCATTCACACATGCAAATGAGGTACTTAAACTTTGGATGGCACTGATTTAGCCAGAAGAGCAAACACAAACAGAAAGAGCACATTTTTGGACACGCAAGCCAAACGTTTCCTGAATTACAACTTAGGAAAAAAAGTGTAAAGAAACAAATAAAACATATTTCATCCACACGTGTTGCTTATGTGTAACTTGTTTCCAGCCTTGTTACCTGTATTAAGAAATGAGCTCCATTCTGCAGAAAGGCATCATTCCTTATTGGCAGTATGATATGTACCATCCGCTTACGGGAAAACACCACATTAATGGACCTGGTAACATTCAGAACCTGGTCACGGGCCAGTGCTGGGTCTATTGGGCCTGCAGGAATGTAGAGAGCGGTGAGGGTCATAGTCACATCACCTAGTGTACCACCGTCTCGAAGGAAATTTAGCGACAGGAAACGGCCCTCAGGTTGGCTCTGGATGCTTTGGTTTTTTGCTGGGTCAAACCGAAAAAGCCCATAGACATCATCACTGTCCTGGATGTAGAACACAATCTGGGGGAGGAGTGGAGGAAGAACAGATGAAGAGTAGGAATAAATGAACAAATCAGCAAGTGAAAGCAGAAGTAGGCGTAAGTTGCATTTTGACTGATGAGGAAAAGGTCCAAAACACATTCTCTGTATCTTGCAGGAAACACAAAATTTAGTTGTGGACTGGGAACGTTTATAGTTATGCTGATTCACTATAACCTTGTCATTTACTTATTGCGACATATAGCGTTAGGGTTAAAGCATCCATTAATCAAATTAATGCTTGGGTTCCAACTAATGATTACCATATATGTTTATATTTAAATTTAGTACAATTAGTTTTCTACACTTTGCCTCGAAATGGAATGGGAAGTTTGACACATAGGTCTTAGCTGCACTGCCTATAAGGGAGCTCCTCTGGGTTATGTGCTGTGACGTGGAAGGTGACTGATCTTTAGGATGTTAGGAGATAATTGCAGTGAAGATGGATTTACCATCAATTATTTTGGAGGATTTTGTGTGTATCCTGTTTTTGTGTTGCTAAGGCTGTATCTTGGGTCATAAGAAGAAGAAAGGAGAGGTGAGGAACAGAGAGACGGAAGAAAACAAGTGAGACTGAAAGTAGTAAAACAGAGCCCTGAGCTAACTTTAGAGAAGCATCCTCTTTAATTAACTCTGCTAAGGCTGCTAGAGTAGTTTTCATGAGCGTTTTAACTGAGGCTCATTCATTCCCTGAAACCTACACTTGTTGGATGCGTTGCCTGACATGCTCACAATAGCTGATTTACAGTTCAGTGTAATGTGTGTGATATATCATTTGCAACATTAATGACAATTAACACTTTTGTCCTACTTGTTTTACTGTTAAAGTAATTTATGAAATCTTAAAGGAATTTCTTTCGAGCTTTTCTGCACATATGGCAAACAGACCCTATAACCTCACAATCAGAGATGGTGTTCTGGTGTGTGTTTGTATGTGGTGTGACTGATGTGACTTTGTATGCGTCTCATCTTATCCCTTCAACATAAACAGGACTTAGATCTGCCCACTGCTTTCACACATGGCCAAGAGGCTTGGACAAAGATGGAAGCTATAAAAAACCTATCACCACTTCACCCACACACACAGAGTGTGCCTGCTGTTTCCGCTTTGTTTTGATTCAGCCACATTAAGGGAACACCCACAGTGCAAAGTGACACACTAAGGGGTCGACTTTTTGCAAATGTGCCAAGTTTGCCACTGTACTTTACAGTAGGTCACACACAAACACTCACACATGCATAACACATGCACAACATCTGGAGGATATGTTCCCTAACAAGTGCAACCTCCCTCCTCTATTGTCTCTCTGTGTTACAAACCCATTTTAGCAACACATATATGTTCTCTAGACTGACCTCCATGGGTTCATCGACCTCTGCATTTCCAGTTACAGTACTAGGCAGCAGCTTGAGAAGAAAGGCCTCTGCTTCTTCAGGTAGATCATCTGCCACAATGTTTATTGGAATCACAGCTGTCACCTGACCGGCAGAAAATCTCACTGTCCCCACCGCAGGCATCAAATCATCTGACACTGGGGAGGGGTCAGTGGAGTTTCTACTGATGGACCAGTTGGCCGACACAGCACCATAGCTGCCTCCATTTCTTACAATAATGATGCCTTCAAATCTTTGGAAAACAGTAGAAGAACAAACAAAAGATGGTTAAAGACACAACAATCTAGGATGTTTTTATCTTTATTATGATGCCTTTGCACTGTAGACAGTATATACAGCACATAAAAACATGTACATATGTTACAGTACCCATTCAATTGGATAAAATACATATGTCATGCCAGTATTCATAAGTTATCTACCTCTGTGTCAGGTCTTCATTGATGGTGATTGGCTGAATGACTGCGCTGCTGCTGATTGAGAGGACACCATGAGGCTTATCATTGGGCTCGATGGTCACTAGCACAGCATTTGGTGATACTAGTACAGCATCTCCTTTGATGGTCTCCTCCAGGAAGACCAGATGGAAGGATTCTGCGATTTCTGGCACATCATCGTCACGGATTTTGAACAGCAGGCTGGTCTTATAGACAAATGGAGGGAATGTAACTGTTCTGACTGGCTGTAGGTCGAGGAAATCCACAGCTGGTGTGGCGCTGCCCAGTCCTTCACCGCTCACCACCATGTAATCTACAGAGACCTAAAGACAGTATAGTCCAGATGGTTTATACAAAATTGTACTATATTCTGTATACACTATATATATATCATTAAAGTGGTTGTGCCCTATTCTTTAACGGTCAAAAGTCTAGGTAAACAAATAACTGTATTGAGAGAAAGGTACCTCGGTGTCAACAGAGCCAACGAGTGGCCCATCCTCAGTCAACCGACCACGGGTCACATTGAGGGAAATGACTCCAGCGGACTCTGGTACTGCCATGATAGCGTGGGAGAACCGCAGTGGGCTGTCATTACGACGGATTCTCAGCTGGACACTGCTGGAGTTTGGTCTAAGGAGGGCTCCACCTGCCACACCCGTTAGCCTGACTGAAAACACCTCATCATCCTCTGGGATCTGACAAACAAAGAGAAGGAAAAACATTCAAATATAGCTGTACATTTTATGCAGCTGTTTCAAAAATCTGTAACTTAACTTTGAACCTGTGTTTGAAGAAAAATGGCAAATCTGGATATTCTTTTTAAATCCCATAATACATTTTACAAACTAACAATGTCAAAAACGATGATGGATGGACAGATGGAGGGACAGATGTATACATATGTGCTAATCAATATACAGTATATGACTACATGTCACATACATATGGATTAGCTTGTGTCGATTAGCTTCAAATGAGGAGTTCGTTCAATACCTGGTCATCCAGGATGAGGATACTAAAGTGCACTACAGCCTGTCCAACAGGAATGGTGATGTTCCCTCTGTCTGGACTGAGGTCTTCACTGGCAGGGTTGGGACCTCCAGAGATCTTAACAAGAGGAGTCAAACAAATCGGCATGCTCATGCAATCTATTTGGATTTTCATTTAACATTAATATGCTGCAAATAAATAATGAGTAATACATTTTCCTACTATGGAATTACATGAAATTAACTCTTGGATTCAAAGAGTTATGTTTATCCAGTGGGATAAACTCACTGTAGCATCCTCAACAAGCTAAAACCAAGCCCATTTATCAGAAACATATAAATAACACTGTCAGTCCTACTTAAATACTATAAAGATGTGTTGGTTTTATGTGCAGTGCCCTCTCACCTCAAAGTTCACGGTCACAGTCCCGTATGTTCCCTTTTCTCTAATAAGGGTGAAAGGCACATAATAGTTCCTTCTTCTTGGCTCATCGACTACGATCTCTTCAGTCTGAGATGAAAAGGGTGAGACAACAAAAACAGAAATAAAACCCCAATCAGTTTAATTCAATACATTGCTTCTTATTCCCAATTCTGATAAATTAAATTATGAAACAAAGCAAAAGTTATATTTGAAAGATTGCAATAACCAAAAACCAAAGTAAAATTTAGTTTAAATGGGTCCTGAACAAGGAGTACAAGTGAGCTGACTATATATTTTCTGACAAAACAAAGACAGATCCTTACCCTTAGATTTATTAGACAGATACTGATTATTACATATAATAGTGTATGAATAATTTGTAATCTCAATGTGTTTACATATTTATATTGTGTATACTACTTTGGCAACAGGGCCTCTAATAAAAGGTCATGCTAATTAAGTAATAAGGTTAAATTAAATTGAAAGAGAGACAGATACAAAGGAAAGTGATCGGAGCGGGGATAAAGTAGTCCAAGTTACACAAAACTGGACATTGTATTCTGTTTCAGTAATTAAAAACGATATTCCATGTTAACATGGAGTATTAATCACATTCGATTCCTCTGTATTTGGAAGTCCTTATTGAGGTCTCAAGATCTGGAAATTAAATCCCCTTCTATTTTTCTACATAATTCAAGTTCAATTTGCCATAACCAAAGAAATTCAGGAGAATGCAAACAAAGAAGAAGAAAATAAAGCAAAGAAATGCTATTCAGGAATTAATTCAGTACTCTAACATAAACACATCTACCAAGGCCAGGAGGCCTTTATTGAGTCTAAGCAAGCCAAATCATTACCCAGCATTTGAGACCATCTGGGGGTGGTAGGGCAAACAGTTCCCAATATACCACAGCTACCATGGAAACGCTAGAAACTCCCACTGATAAGTGGATCCAGGGAGTGTTGTGGTTTTAATTGCCCCTGGAAACCCACAACCACTAGGTGGTCACTTCTCCCACAACCACAATACTGGCATGATTGAACCCTTCTCTACAGCAGTGGGTCCAAATTACTCCAGCCACAACCCTTTACTTTCTACTACTACTTACTAACATCAGTGGTTCAATTATTATCAAACTGGTGACAAATAGAAGTGCATGCTCATGATGCAAGTGCCGTTCGGTGCCGCCAACTCAGTTTTACAATGTTGGTGACCACAGGCACAAATCTGAGGCAGTGTGGCACAAGCTGGGTAAATGACCTGAGCATGATTAATAGATTGAATTGTTAGTAGGACCAGGTTTCAGTAATGGACAATTCATTCAGCATCTCTTATGCCCTTTAAAATAACCTAATAAAGTGTCAACAAAGAGTCCAAGAGAACAGTTTTGCTTGCCCTTGGAAAAAACAATGTTTTGATTTAAGGAAAAATTCCAAAGACTTTGATTCCTGAGGCTCTTCCTGTACTAGTAGGATTAACAATGAATTATTTGTACAAATAAATGTTACAGATTGATCAAAGCTACTGCTGTTTTGGCACTTAAAATGTGTTCACAACTAGAATAGTAACTGCAAAGCTTGCTCACTGAACTGTAAGCAATGGTGACAAGGCTTTCTTACTGAGTTGAAGGCAATTATTCCAAAGGCATTGTCATTGGACAGGATGGTGATGGTTGCCTTGTTAGGTGTTCCGACTGTCACGCCATTAGAGGAACTCTGGAAAGCGGGGAGAATTGAAATGATGAAAAACATTAGGCCAAACATACAGTATATATAACACATCTTAACCTTCCCCCAACACTTGTGCTCCTGAAAAAAACCAGAACACCTTTTTTATCCACTATCTTCACTTAATTTCTGTGCTCCCACTGAGATTCCCTGTTGAGAAGGCACAAAGACAGGAAGTACTGGTCTCAGTCTGGTTGATTTGGTTAGGTTGACAGCAGGATATCTTTTCAGGACTTGCTGTGTTCTGTGATTCGGCACTAAGACCTGACAAACATAAAATCTCAGTGTACTTTAAATCACATAGTGACTTCATGAGGCTTGCGCTGTGTGTTTTTAACCTTACAGAAAGAACCCTAACCTATGATCTGTGCATGGAGGCTTTTCCTTTTTCTAAACCCTATTAAAGAGAAAGACCACAGCCTTGTTATTTGGTGTAACTTTCCAAGGTTTCCATTAGTGAGCTTACCAATGTTTTCACAAGCATCTTATGGAGCAACTGTGCCGACAACCACCTTGTTTGAGCTCAAGTGCACAGGCTTTCACCAAAACTTCCAAACTCTCTTTGTAACATACAAACATCTGGACACTAGCTAATTAGCATATGTGCAGGCTTTCTGGAAAATGACTATGAGACTCTTGACATGATGTTTAACAGAAACACAATGTTCTCCCCCAAAAACAACTTTAAAATGTTTTACATCTTTCTCAGCCAAACACATTCCAATTGAAAGTCCTTAACAAAACCACTGTATGCATGCATGTTAAGGTAAGAGCAAGCAAAGAAGAAAATGAAAAACAAAGAAGTGCTTAGGCCTCTTGCATTCATTGCTCTATTCAAATAGGGCTTTTCCCAGCTTTCTTTCCGCTGCTGAGCTCTTGTAGCGGTCAACTCACAGACACAGAATCCACACGCTTTCACAAAGCCAAGACACTGGCCGAGCCAGGAAGCTGCTTACACACATGCGCACACACTCTCGTGTGGCCAGCTACATAAACATACTAAAATATATAGCGATTCATGCACAAATTGTCTACTTAAAATCCAGCTTTGTTATACGCATGCAGCACTACATAAACCCTGCATCCCCCAATTCTAATATGTTACAACACGCTGTGCATTTCTACCTTCTGTTCTTGCACAGCCCTGGAAGGCTGCACCTGCTCTGGTCAACAACAGTCATACGCTATTTCAATATAACAAGTCTTGTTTTGTCATACTACCTTCAAACAAAATTATTGTAATACTACGGAAGCATATTTTGCAGATTTAGCTGTCAGAAATGATAAATGTACCCTGATTAACCCTTTATTTCATACTTGTGTTTGTTCTATGACACCCCTTTGTATTGCACATTCATCCTCCAGACAGTCCTTTAGTAAGCTGATAGGGTAGCATTTGGCCAAAGCTTTGTCTGTGCTGTAGTGTAAACAGAAGGGCTAAGTGGGCCTCATCTGGTCTTTCACCCTAGTAGCAGGCTAAATATGGGCTTGTGCTACTGGATTTTAACCAGATGTCACAAAAATGCAGCATCAAATTTAAATTGTTGTGAAGAAAGCTGCTCTTGTTGACAGTTCAACCTCTGTTCAGAGTTGTTGCTGTTTGGTAAATGTACATAGCTGACAATCAGTGTTTTACAATGACCTTTGTCTTAGGTCTTCCAGAGAAGGATGAGACAGGCAGACAGCAAGACCAGGCCCCCCTAGCTCATCAATCAAACTTGACAGCTTAAGGCTACATGAAACCATGGAGATAGTCTCTAGGTGTCAGGCATCCTGGGCTGTGATGGTAATTCCTTTGACAAAGATTTACAATGTATACCGATTAAAAATAATTTTCAAAGCATGTGCACAATAGCAAAAGCACAATAACATGCTGCAAAAGCAATAATTGCAAGCCATCTGTATATTTTATTTTCTATCTTACAGTAAAGGGACTAGAATAAATTACCACGTAGCACCTTCTGATTATATGGTGCGTTTGTTGGTGTCAGAAAAAAGTCTCAAAATGCATGAAAAGATTTTAATGTACTTGGTTGTGAATCCATCCATCCATTCATTGTAACAGACTGAGTTTTTATCTGTAATAGTGTGTCAATTGCAATGGTGAACACACAACATATACAGAAATGAAATCCACGGAATGGACATGCCCATCAAAGTCAATGGAGACAGTGAATGAGAGAATCACTTTAATCTACTGTGTGGTGAGGCTGTGGCTGTCAAAGTTAGTTTCTTTTCACAAAGGTGTCTTTTAGTGGGGAACCTCAGAGACGCACACAACATTTGGCCCCACCCAGGCCAGCCCTGAAAAAGTCCTATAGAACAGACACATCAAAGACCCTGTACTGCAGAGCCTCCCAAGCTTACGGTGACTGCCGCCCCCACTCTCTATTGCTTCATAGCTGGGGTTAGGGTTAAAGACGGTCAGGGGCAGAATTAGAACAGTGGGACTTTGTGGAAGGGAAGCTTGGAGCTCCAGAGGGGAGAGAGAAGTAAGTGAGGGAGGAAGAGGAAAGGCAGTCATCATCAGTCCAGAAACAGACATTTAGCACATAAATGCAACACAAAACTGCAAAGGGAATGTTAGCACACACACTCACACAAACCTCCTGACAAACAATGGGTATTTACCTGTAGTGTAAGGCTGAAGGTAAATGTCTCATCGGCTTCAGGCAAGTCGTCATCTTTCACAGCAATGAAGATGGTCTTATTTGACTCACTGGACAGCAGGAAGGCTGCAGCATTAATACCTTCAAAGTCCCCTGTGTCGACTCCCTCTAGCTGGATGAAACAAGCAAACATAAAATTGTATAACTCACCCTTTAAGAAACAGGAAAGGCACAAGAGAGATGGAGACAATGTGGCACAATCGATCAAATATGGGTTTGAACCCAGGACGCAGCAGGTATTTTGAGCCTTAGACAACTGAGCCAATAGAATGCCCTGGGCTTAATACCTGTTTCAGCTTGCTACATAAGCAGATATTTTGCCCCTGTCTCTTTTCTTCCTTTCTACTGGTCCTATAGGTTTAATGTGGTTCTGTCTATGCCCATTAGTTTCATGGAAGTAAAGCCTAATATTACACAGTATTTCATTATCTAATAAACAAGCCCAGGTATAACACTGCATGTAAGAAGAAATATGGTAAAGATATCAAGAAACATAGGAAACCCCCAAACCACACTCTGCTGCACAGCCAGCTCGCCTTACAATACACCAGCTGTGAGCAGCTGACACTAGCCTCCATGTGAAGGACGTAAAACCAAAACCCATTCTTTGATTTCCAGCAGACAGTTTCTGCAGACACACCGAGTCTGCACAGTGGCCACTGTCTACCATAGATAAAAAAGTAACTGATTCTTTCTTTGACTGGCAACGGGGTGACAGCTTAGATACACAGCAAGGCAGTTACAAACAGAATGATTTGACAGGTTGATGAGTATGGACACACAAGGTGTCATCAATGATGAGCTTGTTCCTTGTCTTACCAGCACCAAAGCCGTCACATTGACCGGGTCTCCCACTCTCTCCACGACTAGCCGGACCACAGCTGTGCTGCTCTCGTTCACAACAAAGTCAGTCTGCCCCAGGAACCGCAGCGTGGCTGACTCAGACGTAGTGCCAGGGATGGACAGAGCCAGAATCAACCCAGCTAGCAGTAGGACAGGGAGCATTCCTACAAAAATATGGAGGAAATTAAATGAAAAAAAGATGCAGACATAATAAATCATACACCTATTTAAATAAAGCAGAGGCCTACATGGACATAATTCAAGTTTTACAAATTAAGAAAGCAAGAGAAAGTGGAAGGTAAGTTAATTTAGTGCATATATAAACACACTCCAGATTTTGTGTTTTAGAGAATCTGTATGAGATGTGTATGAACATGAACGAGTAAAGATATAGGATGCAGAAATTTCAAAGTCAAAGCAGAGATGAAGACAACAGGAAGACAAAAAACATCACAGACATATTAACAAAGATAAACATAGCTGCAAACTTTTTTTGTCTTTATTTATGTCTACTATGATTAAAATATTCACTTGGGTATACTTTTTAAAATTTCATAGATGATGTCCTATATTCTCTACACTAATAATAGTAGTAAAAAAACAACTGATTTATTGATTTATTTTATTTTTATGTCAGATATATTTGAAAAGTCAGTCAGTATAGATTAAAACTAATATTGCATTATAGAGGGGCCGAATGTTCAGAAGGCCTAGCTTTTGAAAATGTGCAGTCGGGCTGACTGGCAGGCTTGCTGGTCATTGTGGTCTAAATGATTCACAACATTATTCCACAATTCCAGCGGCTGTTGTCCTCATGTTGTCATAACTGTTAAAGCAGTTGTTGTTGAGTTTATTCTTAAGAGCACATGCATTTAATATGTCATGCAAGAATAAATGTGATCACTTAAGGTAGTTTCACTAATTCATCACAAAGCTACAATTTTGCACTGACAACAATTTCCTCTCCCTCTCTCTAATTATCCTTTCTGCTCTCCTGCTTACTCCAATCATCCTCAATACTCAGTTTGTCTGTTCTACACCCCTCTGCCTCTCTTCTCATTGCCTCTTGTCTTGTTTCCTCATCTGTCATCTGCTTTTTCTCTCCTCTCCCCCTGTCCTCTCCTGCTCAGCTCTCTCACCCAGAATAATCCTTAAGCTGGATAGAGCCACTCAGACAGTTGTCATGGTTAACACAACAAAACAACACAGCATGACAAGTGGGGTGGAGCCAGCTTTAAGCTAAATTGTGGCTACTCTGTCCTGTCTTTCCCCTCCCTGCTGCTTTTTACCCATCCCATTCATAATCTGCACCACACAGCCTTGCCAACAGTATGAACACGTAAGGTCTTTAAAAAAAATATTTGCTCTTAATTACAAGGTTGAAATAGAACATCAGCAGCTACGGTGGATGAAGTCATGCTGTTTGGTTCTTTTTTTTATAAGCAGAAATCGTTTAGGAAAGTTGGACATTGAAAATATCCCATTTTTCATATGTTCCATTACTGTTATATCAATCTGAGTTATTCTCAGTATTGGCCAGTGTTTAAATAGCAACCATCCATCAATCAGTTTGTCAGCTTGGAGAGGGGAACAAGACACTGTATCAGCATTAGAAGTTATTGGCTGACAGATACAGTCAGAATCAATTGATACAGATGTTATGGGTATGTGTGAAACCGAGAGAGCATATGTGTGAGAGTTTGATGGAGTTTATGTCAAGGGGCACGTGTGTGCGTGCGTACGTGTGTTTGTGTGTGTGTGTGTGTGTGTGCATGTATCACACACATGCCAGCAGTGGAGGGAATGCTGGGAAATCCATCAAAAAAGGATTTAGAGCCGGTGGGTAGCAGGGCTGGACAGTGGGGAACAGAGGGTGAGACTAAGGGGGAAGGTGAGTGTGTTGCTGGACAAAGAGGGGCCGGGGACTGAATAAATCCTGTTATTCGGCCTGCTCTCTCTCCTGGGGTTGTGAACTTCCTGCACCACTGACCAAGAGCTTGAAGGAAAAGCTATAAACTCTCTCACTTGCACCATCTCACTGGAACTGCCTTACACAGTATAGGTCTACACCAGTCTGGGATACACTGGTAGGTAATAGTGCGCCTGAGGATGTGTGGAATTTCAATGCATCTGGACACCTGCTGAGTGTATATACACTAGCCTGCCTAATTGAGTTATACTGCAAGGTTAAGACACCAAATGTCTGTTTTGCTCATGGCAATACTTCTTTAACCTCAGCTTGCAAAGTTAGCTAAAAATCATCATAATTTTATTATATAGAATAAAACCTTTTTCATTTAATCTTAGACTCTCTATGTCATGTCTGCAATTGGTTTTCAGAACAAAAGGTTGGACTTCCCACACACCATTTCTTCAGTAAATCTTTGTGCCTCAAAACCTCACTTCCAAATGATTGCCTAAGATTACTTAGACTGCAATATTTAAGATGGATGGTAGCAAGCATCCAACCCTCTAACCTACTAACCCCCTACTCCAAAACAGAAGGGTGATCCCTTTTGCATCCACTGACCCAGAAGCCGCACTTCCTTCAAAGGGCCTAATACAAAGAAGATGCTGTGTGGATGGCACAGGTCTGTTTTATAAGCGGCAGCGCAGTTTTTGTGCTGGCATCATGCATTGTGCCAACCCTGACCCCGGGGGCTACAGGGGGACCAAGGATCTGTCTGTCACAGCAAAAGGCGGCATGGAGTGCCTGGCGCAGACCTCTGACATTGATAAGGCTGGGAGTCAGAGTCCATGTAGAGAGGTGCACAGAGACACAGTTGCATGTGTGTACACGCACACACACACATGTTTGCATACATGGATGCAAGAGTTGGCACAATCAGCATATGCATCCAAAATGCAAGGTCTCAATGTTCAGATAGCTGGGTGACAGGCCAGGACACTGGAGAGCTCTGAAATGCATGAAAACACACTGTCCATCACAGATATCCTGGGCCAAGGAACAGAAAATGATGGCTGGAGCCAGGTTTCTGGGACCTGGCGCTCCAACAAGCCACAGACAACACCACAACTAAAGAAGCTTCACATTCTGAACATCCAATGCTGATCAAATTGCTTTTATTAACTTATTCTGTGACTCTGACCTCAGTCAGCTGACTATTCTTTTATATTGCATTACTTTATCTTCTGAAACACACATAGTGAGAGTGTTTAATAAATATGTATTACCTACTTTATATAGTACTGGCTAAATATGTACATCATTGAATTTATCCACAACAACACAATGGCATGTATTTTAATAAGTCATCAGGTTCAAATGAATTTGCACCTTTGGCCTGGAACAATCCTGAATCACTGTTCCCAAACAATTCCTCAAGTTGTTGTTTCCCGTAAATCGGATTATTATCTTGTTAAACCTTGAACTTGAACCTGCTTTCAGCATAACCATTTTTGTCCAGTAAATAATACTTTCAGCTAACTTCTTTCTTCTTTTCAAAATGCAGAGTAATTTAGAATTATGGTCCTCTTGCACAATCAGGCTTTGTGCTTGCCAGGAAAGTTTCTTAGCGCTGGGCATTGAGCTACAACAGGAGTGTCACTGAATCCACTTGTTTCACCAGCTTAGCTCCAATCAAAGCTAGAGGTAACGATGCATAGGCAACACTCACATGCGCACATTCAAATGTACACACAAACACACATATACTATATATAGAGTATCCCTTCAGTATACACTTGTAATCACTCACTCCCTTCTATCTTCTGATCACACATCTTGCCTCTTCCTTCTTCTTGGAGACAAACTCCTTTCCTGTCTCTCTGCAATGGATTGCTCATCACCAGAGAGCATTCTCGGCAGGCTTAAACGTGACAAGCCCCATGACCAGTCACAGTGATAACATCAGAGCTGGTCACTGGTGGTTTGACCCTGTCAACTGTCAGCCCTTCTTAAAACAGCCTACTGGTGTTAGGAGCCTGATTCCCAAAACTATTACATCAGATCCCCTGCAGACACACACCACAAACACACACATTCGCTCACTCACTCACTCACAGATCTATTGGATATCCCTGTTAGAGGTGCTGAGGAGGTGTCTGGTTGCAGGGCTGCTCCTGGGGTCAGTGCTCGGCACTGATGCCTCTAGGGTTTCTCCTGACAGTGGCCTCTGTGTCGTAATCTTTACCATCAATTATTAACTGCTAGCCTTCAAGACTTCACAGTGAGAGGATGGTAGTAAGCGTGACACTGCAGGATTCGACGTATAGAACGTGTCATGTGCAGCCTGTGGTTACTCAGGTGATCAGGCTTTTGACATGAGTATACATAATACGTTTTTCATGTTCGACAGTGAGAATTTCTCATTGTTAACTAAAACATTTGCCTCCATTCTGTCTCATTAAGAACAGAACCTGTCATCCCTTTTTGCCACTTTAGCTCACTGTGAGCTTCTGAAAGTAAAGTAACAGCCTCTATAATCACAGTCAAGGACTTTGCCTTTCCCCTAGTTATTTAGCTAAGAATACTCCATATTGGAAGCTTTAAGAGAGGATAGCAATACTCTTACTTCCTTTTTGGTAGAGGGTGTGTGGGATAACAGTCTGTAGAGTTTTAATCAAGGGCTTTCCCATGAGGCATCCCTGCCCTGAGGCTTCCCTGGTCCTGAGACGCCCTTGGTGAAGAGCTTGTGGTTATATCTGGAAGTTAGTCTCTCTCTCTCTCTCTCT
>NW_023339718.1:7558790-7561455 GCF_004916995.1 Morone saxatilis
ACACACACACACACAGAAAGTGATCTCCATTTGTCTGACACTGGGAGGCCTGCAGTGGGATCTCATTCATCAATCTTACAGCTCTGGTCGGTGATCTGGAGTCAGTCTGGCCACAAAAAGAAACTGCTCTGTCATTAACATCAACTAATATAACAGTGTTCCTGGAACATTTGTGTGTCTGCTCAGGACTAAATCACACTAAAAACCAACCACGCAAACAGACAGTATGGCTGATATTGACAGAGATAAACAGATCAGACCAACACACACGCAGACAGATGCTGTGGTAAGCAGAAAGGCACACAGAAAGAGGTGGTAATAGGCCCTCATGTACATGAATCTGTATTTATGTATAATGTAATGGGTGACTGCTAAGCCAATCTTTTGGGGATATGAGCATTGGAAAATGGAAGTGCCTTGCGGTCGAAATGGCCGGGTTAATATTCGGGGGGCCAGGCTGAATATGATAAATGCCATAATAAAATATCTTGCAAAAAAGGGTTTATTAAAGCCCTTGATACCTTAAACACAAAATTAAATAGAAAATAATAATAATGCCAATGAGTCATTTAATGTATATATATAAAAAAAGTTTCTCTTTTCATAGTAAGGCTGCTGTATTAGTTCAGTTCGTAATTATAAGCACTGTGTTTAGCCCAGAAGCATGGAGCTTCCTCTGCTCAGTTTATTGGATTGTTTTCTGTTTGAGCTGTGCTCCACGCTGAGCAATGCCACCAGCCCAATGTGTGTCGGGTCCTACCTCAGAAACCACCCACCGTCCGTTCTCAGCCCAGCGTAGCCACGGCTGCCATACCCGGTCAACTCACAAGCCCATAATTGCACTTCACATGTAGTTTCTCCCTCTGGTATTTTTAGATCAGTGAATGTTCTCGCCATACAGGGAAGTTGGGGAGAAGAAATTAAGAAACTTAATAAGCGAGTAGAGCTAAAACATACATCATTAAATCTGACAAAAACTCAGTGTTACTCACTGGGCTTATTTTGGAGCGCACTACCCAAAAACAGAATTCTATTTATTTTGAGGAGAAAAACAGAAAACCTACCATTAGTTCAACAAGACGGGGGAGGGGGATTTTTGGGAAATGAGGATGGCCGTCTGCTGAATTGCGGCCAAATTATGCCATTCCACATAAGGGGAACTTGAAAACACTTGAATGAATACCTCTCTAAAGAACAAAAATGCATGAGGTCAGCCTTCCAGCTATTGTCAGACGATACTTTTCAACCAGGCATTTCTCCTTCAGGAGCAAGAGGCTGCCAATCAAGTGTGCATTTTACTGTGAAAAAAGAAACAGAGAGAGGGAGAGTTTTCCTGAGGCATTGTCCACACGGCCGTGGTCGGCTGCTCTAAAGTTGAGCCAATAGCATTTCGCATCTCTAACTAAAAACAAGAGTTTTTTCTTCTTCTTAGGAAACAGTGCGAAGAAAGGAATATAGAAAAAGGAAAGTGGTTCCAATTGAGTAGGAACCAGTGCGTGAGCAATTTAGAGCGTTTTCCAGTTTGAGCATTGGCTGACTGATTAGCCTGTATGACACACAGTGATGGAGGCAGACAGAAAAGCACTTTCAGGGGATTAAACAAGGTTGTGCTCTCCACAGTCTCGCAGACCAAAGGGCTAAATTAGAAAGGGTATTACTTCATTGCATGTAACCGGTTGGGCCTGGATGAAATGCTAATTGCATTTCAAAAGAGTTCCCAAAACAGAGAGGCAACCCAGAACGGGGGAGTATTTTCATTGGAGAAGAAGCGGGACTTTACGATTCACTGACCAACACACAATTTTAAGGAGCAGGCTTTTGTTCGCTCATGCTCCTTTTTGTGTTTCGTGTGCATTTCCAAAATTGCCACAGTTCTCTATTCTTTTGTTTCTCCCACTTTTTGGCACGCAGGCCTCCTCTCCCAGCAGAGTCCAAACCATCCTATTCAGACTTGCTCCTTTTCTCTCGGCTCTACTCTATCACTCTTAAACAAGGACACGCACAGCACACACATACTCGGTACAGTAGGTGTGGGAGAGCCCCTCTTTCAGGCCTTTGCAGCGCTCGAAAACTAAGGGCCAGATGGCAGGATTGAGGAGGAAGCAAATCCTTGAACAAGTGTGGTCAACAGATCCTGATTATCATACAGAAAGATAATAAAAAAAAGTGCCGCTCATTGCTTTCTTCTAGCTGGTCATCAAGCTTGTTGTTAATAAATTCATAACAACAATTGTCTGTTATGTAACTGTGAATGTCAGTTGTGTGCTTACGGGTGCATACAATAATCAATTTGTCTTATCTGGCATCGAATAACATTTCAATTTTAGCTAAAAAATTTTCCCTCTGCAATGCGTCACATATGAAACAGACATAAAGATGCATAATATTCTATTTATTATCAGTGATCCTGATCATTTGAGATGTTTTACTCACAAAGCTATTATATATAATGAAAGGCACCCAGAGAAGTGGATAAATACATCTTTTCACAACAATAAACACACCCTGCCACCTCTCATCCATGCTCAGATCAACCACCCCCACTTATTTGAGGAATTCCTCTGCCATGACCAACTGCGGTACAATGAGGGAAGTGAGACATAAACAGAGAAAGACAAGAAAAGAAAGAAAGAGGGCCTGGTGTACGGGACGGGGCAGGTTGGGG
>NW_023339718.1:7561476-7561696 GCF_004916995.1 Morone saxatilis
GGGGGGGGGGGGGATGAAATAATCCAGAACGGGTCATACACACACACAGTGGGGGAAAGCAGATGGTTGAAGGGTAATGGAGAGAACAAAGGGTTTCGGAAGATTGATCTAAGAGTTGATGACCTACATCAACAGGTTTATGTTTTAAATAGGCACCCCAACCTTTCTTTTTTGAAGTTCAATTGCTTTCACTCTGTCTTTCTCTCTCTCTTTTCTCTCT
>NW_023339718.1:7561768-7566899 GCF_004916995.1 Morone saxatilis
TCTCACACACACACCACACACAAAGACCTTAGTGGGAGGCAGTAGTGGTACTAACAAAGAAGGAAGGGTATAAGGATGGACAGGCATGATGTCCTTCCAGCCAAACACAAAGTGTGACCCACTCAACCTGACCTGTCTAAATTAGTACAGGAAGCAAGGGCATCCAAGGGATGTGTTCCACGTGGCTCCCCCAAAAACATCTAAGCAAGGGGTAGAACTCATGGGGATTTATGGCCGGACAGAGGGACCCATGTAGGGTTTAAAGAATGGGATCAGTGAAGAGCAACCAAAGAGTGTGTTCATTTATCAAATAAGGCTGTGGAGCAGGTTTATCGCTAAGGGATAATAAGTCATTCAATGATCAAAAAAAAAAAAGAAGAGAAAAATTAATTCCAGCTTTCAACAGAGACTTAATTTAATTTGTACAGAGTCTAGCCAAGCTAATGTGAACCAGAGGCCAGAGGAAACAGCCTTTCTAAATGTTCTTTTACTTCTCACTATGTTTTGACATCTGAGAAAAGGATGTTACTCTGTGTGCTTCCTGCACTGATTTTCCATGCAGTTTGCAAGTTGAAATGAAAAATAGCTGCTTTAGTTTAACTGAATTTAAACTTTATTACAATAGAATGTGCTGAACATATTACAAAAATATTAGAAATCACTTGTTTAACTGTTATTGATTAATTAAATATTCGTGGTGGAGTGTTTGATCATTGTAAACAGAGGAACTGGTCATGCATTATACTCAGCACAGCAGGTAGGAGATGCTGTGGGGCTGGCCTATCTGAGGCCATCGGCTTTACTAACATCACAAGAGGTCACAGTTCAAGTTTAATACTCGAATGGAGATGCCGGGCAGCTGTAGGAGGGCTCCCTGTCGCCCCTGCAGAGCGCCGGAACAATAAGTGTCCATGTATGTGTACATGCGTGAGTGTATGTATGAGAGTGCAATTATGAGAGTTGACAGCGAGGTCATGGCCAAGGGTTTGCTGCAGCGAACGTACTAGCATCATCTCACCGGGAACAATATGTGGTTGGTCAGGCCCACTAAAGAGACCTCAGGATTGTTGGCCATTGCTGAGGGCCCGCTACTTTCCTGTCCCTCTGCTCCAAGGACAACAACTACTAAAACATGATACTGTCTGCTGTGCGTAAGCATAAACTGTCAAATGATTTTTGAAAACAAAGTATTCCAATCCAAGAGAACATTATAAAAGACTTATTTACAACTTGAATTTGTCCATTCACTAAATCTAAAATCAGCTTTATCAGGGTTTCCAGACATGTTGGCATCAGATCTGATAATCCTGATCAAGTTAAACAACACAAAGATATGCATAAACTAGCGTCTTATTTGTAGCTGGGGAGCATACTGACTGTTCATTAGAAATTAGCAAATGCAACATAATGATCTTAGCCTTAGAATTATTTTCAATTTCATGAGAGTGGTTTAGATCACTTTCTTTTATCTTGTGCTGATGTTTTCGGCAATTTGTATTTTCTTCATGCTCCCTGTCTATAAAATGTTAAGAGACTTAATTTTACTAACACATGTAATCAAGAAGCAATAAAATTAAATAACACCACATACTGAATGAGATGGTTAATTTCTGTTTTAGAATGATAATCTCGAAGTCACTGAGATTCTGATACCTAAAATCTAATCACCATGTAGAGAACAGAACAGTTTAAATGTACAATTTGCCTCAGGGTTCTTTGTTCCCAATAATTTTTTCTCAGTCTCTCAAGCATTGTGTACTGTATTTAAAACGAATGGGGAAACCTTCTACATCTCTCAACTGTGCATGCACAAGTGTATGTCTAAGAATCAATTGATCTAGAGAATTGGTTTTGATGTTTCAAAAAAGCTAACACCTATGGTTGAGACACTCAAACAAGCTTTCAGTAAGCCCAGTCAGCTCCCAGCATAGTGAAAAGGGGGCAGGTTTATGGTATACATCTGTCTTGCACCAAAGGATTATGAATTGTTCTAGTGCATGGTACATCTGAAAGGTTAGTTATAGGGTAATTTGAGGGAGAAGTGGGAAAGTAGGTGCAACATTTTATCCTCTCAAGGTGTGGAAATGAAAACCAGACCATAACTAATAATCCGTGTATAGTGGGTATAGGTCTGCTGGTTTTCTCTTCCCACACCATGAAAAATTTACATGCAGAACACTCACAGAGGAGAAGAAAACTGTAGGGTTAGGTTTAGCAACTAATGATTATTTGAATTCATTTGAATATTTAAACATTTCCATCCTAGTTCCCCAAAGTTTAGCATTGTAAGTCCAAAACCCAAATATATTCAGTTTAATATGATATTACACAGAGAAAAGCTGAAAATCTCCATATTTGAGTGGCTAAAAAATTGCATTTTATGCTATTTTTGCACAAAACAATTAGCTATAGTCAACTATAACCTTTTACATTGTGTTTACTTGTAATATGTGTTATAGAAATTAACATTTATCTCCTCAAGCCTTACTTTTCATATGATTATTAAATATAATATGGTAAGACTTGTGTTTCAGCATAACTAGCGCAGATATGTCTAAGAAGAAATATGAAACTAGTGTAGAACTTTACAAATGTCCTCCATTCAAAGACCTCCTTTACAACTCTTGCCCCCAACAGTGATCCATGGTGCACAGATCAGCTGAGGCGGGCACAGCCTGTTGCAGGGTGGTTCAGTGTATGTATAGAGCAGTGCCTTCACTTACTATTTTTCTCTATCCCCACACGCTGGGAATGCAAGCCCTCTCATCCCCAGCAAACATCAATCTCATTTTGTCTGCAATGTGCAACACTTCAGCACCTTTCATCAATGAACAGGCTCTGTTTATAGCACTGTCCCCTTTTGTACTGTGCAGCCATTAGAGGGGTGAGACAGAAGGAGAGAGAGGCAGGCAGTAAAACAGTTTCCGCCCAGTGAATCACATTCAGACCCTACACACAGGCGACTGGGGGCTGACCCCTGCCAGGCGATGACATAAACACAGACAAACAAAGGACCCGAGCTCTGAGCAAGTGTGGATCTTAGAGGATCCAAATCTACAAATCTACAAAAAAAGAGACTAACAGACTGACCTGTGGGTTTGTGATGATGGAAATAGAGATTGTAGGTATGAGGAAATAAAATTGTGAAATTTTCATGGCAAGTTTTGTTGCTTCATTGCAAACAAAGGGGAGAGAGACTGCAATCATCTAACTGCTTCAACAATGTGACCCTTTAAACAAAGATACATTTCAGAGACAGTTAACAGTAAAGGCTGGCGCTGAGGAAGAGCAGGTGTAAGTGCTGAATAGATAGGGAGGCAGCTCCCTCCCTTCCTCCCCAGTGAGAAAAAGGATTTAACTCTGCTGAGGCACCACAGAGGAGGCAACAAAAGAGATTTGCAAGGGACGCACCAAGATGACATCATGTCAAATCAATTAGAGATAAGATGGACATATTCAATTATTCAAGGACTGAAAAACCCCACCCCATCAACTGGTGTAAAGTATGGAGCCTGGACATCTGCGTAAAATACGCAAAGAAGCAGCAGCACAATGAGGCTACGGGCACCACTCGTTGATTTAACAGTAACAGCACATGTGCGCAACTCAAAGTGTGCCAAGATTACTTATGGCCAGAGTAAGCCTATAGATTAGTCAACGGAGCCTTTATATGAGGGTCTCCAGCTCACCATGTGTGGCAGTTCCCCCTGAATTGTTGTTTTATTTCAGTGTGAGAGAGAAAACCCACACAAAGCGCAGTAATCACACTGGAGATCCTGGATGTAACCATGGAAGCGTTTGTCTCCGTCCTCAATGGGCTACTCGGCCATTCATTTACTGATTGCGCTGAATCAATATTTAGGCTTTTCAATTTTATTAGCTGCTCCAAGGGGGATTTTTGGCACAATGCAAAAAGAAATTAGCAGTGGCCAACCACTTTTAATCGTTTTCTTATAGTGTTATACAATATGTCTGCTTGAGCTGTCTGGCATAATTGATGAGGAGTATCGCTACTCATTTGTCTCCTTTATTCTATGCACTATTAATCTACCGCTGGCAATAGAGTCCGGAGTCAACAATCATCAATGACTCACTCACTGAAAAATAAATCTAAGACGTCTGCATTGTCCCAGAGACGGTGTAACCATGTGTCAACAAAGCAATACCGTCTTGCAGATCTTTCGTTTGAAATTATCCAGCAAAGTTTGGCCGATCGACACACTCCCGGCGCTATTAGACTCACTCACAATGACAAACAGAAGCATATTTAAGGAAAGGCATGAAATGAATCATTCCGACTTACCTGACACCTTGCTTGGCCTCTCTGTCCAAGATAAATTACTATAATGTATCTATTGCTGAGGATAACATCGATAAGTGCTCCCAGGGTCTTCAGCTCCTTCTCAAACTGCAGCCAACAACAGCATCATGTTGTATTGTTTAATAAAAAAAACCTTCTCAATTCGGTTTTTTGTTTTCCCTTCGGCAGCTTTTGGGTTCCCGGTGGACAACATGGGATGAAGCGCGTTATGTCATCTAACGGGACTGAAGCCGGGAGAAATAACAAGAGACGGAGCGCTTCCCCTGTCTGTTCAGGACCTTCTCCCCTCTCTCTACACACAGGTCCCGGCTCCTGCAGCCATGTGAGAGCTACTGCTACCGTACACACACACACAACACCACACACAAACACACACTCACTGATCCAGCAGAAACACAAGTTTGCAGCTAATGCAGAGACTCCAGCTCGTCCTCCGGTCGCTGCCTAATGAGACAAGATGTTTTAATCCCATTTGTCTCTCAAGGGTGCTCGGTGTGACGGTGGACAGCTCCACCCTGCGAACCGACCAGGCATCGAGCCCCCGAGTAAGGTGTCTTCATGCTGGCTGTTGTTCCCCCTATGTTGCTTTCTTTCCACAAAAACTTTGTATGTATTTAATCATAAGTAACTTAAAATCTACTACTGATCTACACTATATATAGTGTAGATCATAGAAAAAGTTAAGTAGTATGCTACTTAACTTTTTCTATGTTTAATAGCGGTAATATACATATAATATGCTATAGGTATATATATATATATATATATATATATATATATATATAGCCTACATATGCTGCTACTATTTGT
>NW_023339718.1:7566999-7595549 GCF_004916995.1 Morone saxatilis
TCTATCCACGTTGCTGCTGTAACATTGGAATTTCCCCATTGTGGGACAAATAAAGGAATATCTATAATAGTGGTCCATCAACCATCATGTTATTATATTATTTTCTCTGACTGGAGAGCTTGCATTTGAATTCACAAGGCGGTTAGTGTAGGAAACTGGCTGATCAATACAGATAAAATAATAAAAAATAAAAACATATATATAATATAACATAAAAATAACCATTTACTAACTTCAATCCAAAACCCTGAACCGTGTGCTCCTACAGAGTGCGGACCCTCGCAATCATTAACCGCGTTCACTTGACCTTTAGCGCCATCTCGCGATTAAAGCTGCGTAAGAGGCGTTTTGCGGATACGTCATCACGTAAACATTCTGTTGACGTGGCGTGAGTGGTAGCGGTAGCAAATCAACGGTAGCTAGCAGGCAGGTTGCTAACAAGCCAGAGGCAAGGTGAGGGCGAAGGTACTCCCGTGGAAGTATGGATATTATTCAGGTCAACTGATCGATCGGCGCTCACCTCTCCAGGTAAGGAGTCGTGGTGTCATTTAGCAAGTGGGACCACTGACCGACTGAAATGTACCAAACGTTACAAAGCCACAGAGCATTAGGTGAACCCTGGTTAGCACTAACGCTAGCCTAGCATGTGCAGACGCTTCTTCGCTGTTAAACACCTCGCTGTATCAGTACAAGAGCAACCTGACAGCTCGGTAAAGCCATTCGTCTGTAAAGGGTTCCTCGAGTTACGCCGTTATTCCGGTCGGATAACGGGGTCGACTGGAGAGAGCGACGTGTAGCACTGTGTTGTTGTGTGGCCATGTTATTTGCGTGGCTAATCTGGATTTTTAGCCACGGTAACGTAACTCTTTGCGAGCTCAGCCAACATTAGTTAATCCCACCTGTGTGTGCTTGTTAAATAAGATGAATCTCCGTGCGCGTAAGGTCAACGCCTTCGATTGGTAACGCTAACATCACCCTGAGGTTGGTCGGGATCATGTTATCTGGTTTAAAGTGATCAGTCATTTAGAGTGAAGTCTGCTTTGCTCATAGATTACAGCTATGGGTATAAACGTTATCTGACATGTAACGTTACATAAACAGAGGACTTTGACACCATGAAGACTGAACGTACTGCCTGTAATCTCACTTATCATATCGGTTAAGAGGCCCGACTTTATCCGTGGTAACCCTAATTTGAATGCTCGGGACTGCCACACACATAGACTGTAGTTTGTGTTTCAGCATGCTAAACAACGTGAGAATTTAAGGTATAAGTGAAGTTTCGCCTGCACCTGTTAAGATCAGATAAGATCAGATATTCCTTCAATGGGGAAATTCCAATCTTGCAGCAGCAAAGCGGATAGAGAGAAACAAAAACAAAACAGTATAAAGACAGTTTAAGAACATAAACACTGTACAAGAGAGAAAAAACATACATAGGCCAGCTTTCATTCAGTGTTTATGAGTTGTTTATCACAGTTGGGATGACACCGGTGGCTGTAATGGTACAGTGTTCTTCATAAAGATGTCCTCTGTCACTTTTTCCACTTTGCCGTCCGCTGGTGAAAACAGTGACATCATGGCTTGTTTGCATTGCATGAATACATATTTCACAGGATAATCCTCCGCGGTTTTAAGATGTTCATTGAGTTTAAACGAGCATTTAGTTGTTGGACTCAGTGAAGCAGCTGTTTTCCGTATTACCTTCCTTCAGGGTAAATAAAACCTTGCTGGTATTCCCAAAAGAATGTGCTGTTCAAGTTCAGGATTTGGTACTCAAGTCTGTCTCTGCTCTTCCCAACACAGTGAAGAAAAAATGTCCAATAGAAGCCAGCACTATGGATTCCAGACAGCCACCATGGTGCAGCCTGCCAATGGCGGTCATGCCTATCTGTTTGGGAACAATGGCTCAGAGAACGACCTATCAGAGGAGGATGGGGAGAATTATGAGCTGCGGCCACGTGGCAGGGAGAGGCTACGGAGGAGCACCTCCAGAGAGAGGATGGAGGATATTATCTACCTGACCAGAGACATCCAGGAGGGGGACACCCTGAACAGCATTGCCCTGCAGTACCATTGCTCAGTACGTCTGTGCTTTGACCTGTGTGTGTGTGTGTGTGTGTGTTGGTTTGCCTGTATGCAGAAAGACAGGCACACATCTGTCTTTCTCTCTCTCCTTCATTTCCATGTTGAGGTAGACTTAGATCTTATTGCTTCTTTTACATTACACATGTACACAAACGTTCCTAGCCCTTTACGCAATCATACATTTATACATTTGTTAGTCTGTAGAATTATAAAAAAAGACATGCACAATATTAGTTACCAGGGTCTCAACTCATTCCCTCAAAATAAATGCTTTATCTAACCAACAGTCAAACAGTTTATTATAATAAATGTTAATGTGAAACAACTTTGTCGTTCTAAAATGTGATGAAAGAGGCCACTTGTAGTGATCAGCCTGTATAGAATTATCAGATTAATCTACAGCTGCTCTCGCTTTATGGAAAGTTTCAGCACATTGTTTAGTTGTCTTCCGGCCTGCAGATTTACCGTTTTGGTTCCTTCTTACCACTCTCTGTTATCAGCGAACAAGCACTACAAAACCCCACTGTACACTACTAGCTCGGCACCGAATGGCAGACAGCGATTAGTTGGTGAACATAATGGAGCATTCTGTAGCTAAAGCCAGAGATTTCCCTAAAAACTTGGTAGAAACCAAAAACGGAGCCAAAAAGAGAATGAGTATTGGACTTAAATTCACCAGGTGGCCAGAAACACGACTCCAAATGTGTGATAGTTTTGCCTGAGAGGCCAAAAAACACATTATTGTAGAAAGTATAAAATATAATTAATTAGTTAGTATGTAAAATAATTCAGGTATACAATAGACAGCCTAATTAAAATGTTTTTGGCTGTTAAATGATGCTTCTGTACTAAATATGATTTAGGTAAATATGAGTAGTTTAGTACAGTTGCATTCAACAAAAACACATTTAGAACATATTCAAGTTATTCAATTGAGTTGAGAGGTCTCAGTAGTAAAGTACTTTAATTAATAACTCCTAAATACTAATTTGGGTAGCTTTACTTTACAATCAAATCACTGCAATTGTTGATTGATACATGTATCGTGCATTCTTCTTTGCAACAAGCACAAAGGCTGCCATTCGGGTTTAGTGGTTGACTGAGAATCCAGAATATTCAGATGACAGTAAATGTGAAATAGCAATTTGTGTCTGTGGGCAGCATAATTAATATATGTTTCTTGTGTTTCCTAGGTGGCTGATATAAAGCGTGCCAACAACTTCTTGACAGAGCAGGACTTCTTTGCTCTACGGTCAGTCAAGATTCCTGTGAGGCGCTTTAGCGTTCTCACAGAGACTCACAGCGCTGCACCCCTCAAATCTGCTTCCCCCTCAGGTGCCAGGCGCTTGCCCCAGATCTCTTCCATTACCTCCTTCCCCTCTGAGTCCTCCACAGACTCTTCCTCTTCCAACGACAGCGTGGAAGGATTCCTCCAGGAGAAGGACAAGGACATCGAGCGGCTTGTGAAATCCACAGGTCCGTCTCGGAGCAGTCTGAATGAGGTTGTGTCCTCCTTAACACTGCAGCAACAGCAGCCACTGCTAGGGGAAGTAGAGTATAAACCAGCACAGAGAAAGGACCCTTATTATGGAGCAGACTGGGGCATGAGATGGTGGACGGCTGTGGCAATCATGCTGGTTGTAGGAATTGTCACGCCCGTGTTTTATCTGCTGTACTATGAGGTTCTCATGAAATCTGATGTCAGCCACCATGGCAATCCTACACCGGCTCATGGCGACATGCCTCACGGACATCTCCATGGCAAAAAATTGGACCAACCAGTTGGAGAAGACAACCATGCAGGGGCTGGATCTGAGCCTCTTAATGGAAATGTGGTTATTGGAGATCCACAGGGACCCGGTGTGAACAAAGCAGGAGACGTTAAACACGGAGGGCATGAGAAAACATAAGGGATTCAAACTTTACACACAAATGTGTTGCTTACTCAGAGATGTAATAAAACTGGGTGGATGTTCCCATTTTGAGTAGTTTTTATAGATTTAATACATCAATGCAATTTATCTAACTGAGGCTGTCACTTTATACAGTCATTTTCACAGAGTTGAGAGACTATAAGTAAGAGTGTGGCCACAGTCATTCCTTGTGTCTGTCCATTGACATTTAAATGATTTATAAAGGTATAATTGGGGTGAAATTAACACGATGTTCTTGGCGGAACTTTTTAAGAACGATGGATACACTACAGAGTTGCTATTATCAGTGTAGCTAATGAAATTGAGGTGATGTTTGTACTATTATCAGTGCTGATGCATTCTCAGTGAGCTACACAGCAACCTGGAGCGGCAGCCACAGGCCACACAGAGAGAATCATTGTGAGAAGAATTATGTGGATTTGATCTTAAAGCGGTTATTAACTCTGTTTGGTCCATTTTTGCAATGTTAGAAATTATGTATTTTCAAACTCTATTGCTGCCATTGTGTTTAATATAGAATTAATTTATTTCAAGACTATTGAGCATTAGCCTTTACTTACACTATCAGTATTTGGAGTTAGGAGTTAAAATAATATTTTGGATTTTCCATGAAAGTTGCTTGAAATTTTTTCTTATCCTTTAGCTTGCCTGGAGAGAAGTGCTTTTGTTTTTGTTTTTAATTTCAAAAAACCTCAAAGAGCATGGTGAGGAAAATGGGGAAATGCACAGTATTCCCACAATGACTCATACTTATGATTATGTGAAATTTTAGACTCTTGTTATATAGCTCTTTTATTTTATCACTGTGGTTGCTTGACACTTCATGAAAAACATTACGTGTTGTTGACAGTACGTGCCTTTCAACCTGTGGAAATGTGCTACAGGCAGGAAAATAAATACATCTATTTTGAATAAATTATTGCCAGTATACACATAGTTGGCATTTCTTATTTACATTAAGTCCTGAAGGAAAGATTGCCTCTCAGTATATAACAAAACAAAGCAACGCAAACAACCATTACTCTGCTAAACATTATTTCCAGCTTATCTCCAATAATAACCAACAGACACGATCACATAGTGATTGTTTGCTTGGATGAGTCACACTGTCTCAGTATGTTGCTTCGCCATCCATATTTTCATCACTGTCTGGAGCAAAGTCTTCACCATTGTCAAAATAGCTTTCAATGTAATCGTTGTCCTACAGAGAAACAGAGCAAACAGAAAAATGTTAAACTCAGCTTCTTGCATATCGACCATATTACATTTGGATTTAACAAATTTGGCAGATTTTAGGTTATCATGTGTAATCTAACCTCTTCAATATCCTCTTCTTCATATTCTTCTGCTTCAATTTCTTCCTCTTCATCCTTATTCCCTGTTTTCTTTTCGGTCTCATCATCTGATTTTTCAGGGTTCCCATCATCTTTCTTTGCCAGTTCCTGAAATATTGACATTAAGGTGAAATTACTTATGTAAAACATTTGCTATCTCAAACAGACAAACATAGTTCTTGGTGAATACATATACATCTTGAGCTCATATTTATAAATAGGTACCTAATAAATCACATCAAGAGAAAATGTAATGCTCAGTTTTTGAGTAAGTGAAGAAAGGCTTACTTCTAATTTGCTCAGTATAGCCTCTGTTTCTTTTCGTGATATCTTCACGGGTTTCTTCTTTATGCCTGTTGGATTCAAACATTTGGTGTTTATTCGTACAGCCATAAGATAGAATCACATACATACACAATGGCTTTAATATACCTGGTTTGGCATGAGGTTTTTTCTTCTGGGGCATCAATTCTTTTGGGAAGAGGTTCCAGTCTATAAAATATCAAGAATAGTATTTGCATTATTTTATTTTTTTCTGAACTTCCTGTAATCACATGACAGTATATTACGCAAGTACCTGGAGTCCATTCCTCATCATCCATCTGGCTTTGCTTCAGGTATCTCTCTGTGTATTTCTCCACTTCTGTTTTATGTAAACAAGAGAAAGTCCTGCTTCAGTACACTCTTAAACAAGTCCCAATTTGCTCTCACATCACATACGTTAATCAGAACCATGACTGAATCAACACATACCACTGGGTGCTTGAATATAGAGTGAGCAATTGTTGATAATACATGATTTATCCAGTGTAATTACATCGTAAATCCACAACTTACCGATATATTTAGCTTCTCCCTGAATAGAGAATTCTAAGAGGCCCTATCAGACCAGACCATAGAAATTATATTAAAAACTGTCAGTGTAGGCAGCAGCTGTAACTCAATATTCTGCCATAAAACTGCCTTTCCCAGATATCACCCTTATTAAATGTCTCAGTTCCTGAGTGCTGCATTATCTTCCCTCACAGTAGCCAATTGTCTTGCCATAGCATTTCTATTAGATGCCAGGTTTCTAATGCACTCCCCCTCACCTGCTTTATTGGTCTGAGGCTTGATGTTGTGTGGTAGCCGCTGCATCGTCCCCCTCATCTCCTGTTTTAAGGCCAGCATGTAGTCCTCATCCTCGCCAGCTTTCAGCGGCACTGGCTTAAAGTCTGTGTTCTGGAGGAAGATGGATAGTAGAAAGGAGATAATAGCACTATGGAGAACGTGTCAGCGTTTTTGAACAATTATGCATTTATTAATGCAGTTTCAGTATTACATTTGAATTCTAACTGAGTGTCATTACACTGGTTGTTTACAGTAAAATTATGTACAGTAAAATGGTACCAATTTGTACTAAATGAATCCCATACTTAAAAGATCGTAGACTGAACGAAATGATGTAGGGGACAACTCAAATGAACCCCAGGCTGAATTTCAACCTGCCAAATAATGGTGCACAGCCCTTTTGGTAGAAATAAGAAAAAGCTGTCTCAAAATATTGAGCGGTTAGAGATAGAGTTATTAAAATTGGAGAATCAGTTGTCATGGGGACTTGTGACGTGTTATGTATTATATTACACACACCTTTCAAAAGGTTTGCTCCTGAGGGCCCCCCAGTATTGGTTTGTTGTAATTTGTTTGGGACTATATACCACCAAATCACAATATCATAGTTGGCCTGTGTGCAAAACATATTGAAGCTGTTATGTGTAATGTGCTGTGTGTAATGTATTTGAATACAAGAGGAAACACGCACAACGCACAACAAGTATGAGGAATGGGAGTCAACTGGGGCCCAAAACTCATTTTTTCCTTGTGGCCCCTGATTTGCTGCATCATGCAGAAATGGAAGCATCCTACAGCAACTATAAGTTTGTCTGCTATAGGGTGGGTGGGGTGCTCTGGGAAGAGACGCTTAATGGGACATTGCTTTTAAAGTGGTGCAGGCTCTTAACATTACCATGATGAATATTATTTTAATTTATGCAAATACAGCATTATTTAAATAGAATATAACCTACACATTTTCTTAAGTCTACTTTTGAAATGTCATGCAGATTTCACCTTAGGTTCAGGTTTGAATTCCTCCCTCTCTGAATACTTTGAGGACTTATAGATGAATATAAAATACTGCAATGTGATATGTCATCGTGGGTTCTCTCCATTTGTGTGTGTGTGTGTGGTCGGTACTTACTGGAAACAGCGGAGTGGGCCCCACCCTGGCTTCTGGCATGCTGCCCCTGCCGATGCCCAGAGCCTCAATGTTGAATGTAAAGGCAGCTACTCCACGACCCTTGCCTGCCATGGCTGCAAGCCTCCTCTGTACCTGCAGCACAGAGTCCACATGTCTCCAGTCAACTTCACTATCAAACACGTGTACACACAACAAGTTCATGTTCCACAGCTTTCATCGCCTTTTGTCTGACTTTGCCTCCTAATCAACACTGAAATACTACATAAGAGACTTAGACAATACACAATAAGTTGTCATACTCACTATGGGACTAATGTGGAGACGTAAAATCCTAAAAGTCTGTGTAATACAGGGCTATTCAGCGGCATTTAGCCGTTGCTAAGACTCCATGTTTTCACTTTTCGAGTTTACTTGTCATTAACATTCAACTACTCCGTTTTAGTTGTTCGGCACGAAAACGAACTCTTGAAATCGCAATATTAACAGGAAAAGCCCTGATGGAGAGTTTGTACTGCTTTGCTAACACAAACCTCAGCTCACACTACTCAGCACTATGCGTAAATGTGGCTTTAAGTCGCCCCGCCCCTCCGTGACGCTGGAGAAGGCGTGACCTATTTACAGCCAATAGTAGCGCGTCTCAGTCTGTCGTCACTCAGCTGCTCGCCCAATGAGCACGCTCTCCTGCAACAAGGGTGTGTCAGCGGCCACCATCACGTTAACCTCAATGAAAACACATCACCTCTAGCTAAAGGGCTAGTTTACACCTCTCCGCCGCAAAAACAGCTGACAGCACGACACCCGCAGCAGGTTGCTTCGACTAGTGCATGAACTGGGATGTCTGCAGCCGACTGGTACGCTCACAAATCGCTCGGAGACGGACTATTCTGGATCCAGGAGCGATTCTACCAGTCAGACAACCGGGCCAACATCTGGCTGCTCCGGGGCTCGCACCAGGACGTGGTGATAGACACTGGTCTGGGCTTGAGGAGCTTACCTGAATACATCGACGGCAAGGGGCTGCTGGGCAAAGATCCGCAGAGGAAGAACCCGCTGCTGGCCATCGCCACCCACGCCCACTTCGACCACTCGGGCGGTCTGCATCAGTTCCAACAGGTGGGCGTCCACAGCGCCGAGGTCGATGCTTTGGCCAACGGGGACAACTTCGAGACGGTCACCTGGCTCAGCGACCGGGAGATAGTCGAGGCTCCCAGTCCAGGATGGAGGGCAAGGCACTACAAAGTCAAGGCTGTGCAGCCCACGCACATACTGCAGGAAGGTCGGTAGGAGAATTTGCAGATAGGATTTATTGTAGGGGAATAGATTTGTGATTAAAGGCCAGGTCGTAAGGTCTAAATGCATTTGTCAAGAGATAAGCATCATGGTCGATACCATTAGACGATAGTCAGTGGGGGCGCCTGGACTACAGAGTGCACATTATTCTCTGTGCAGAAGCCTTTATATACCCACAGGAGCATTTCACCGCCCAATGAATTTTACACAAGACCAAAAATGACTTGCTAAATGAATGCAGACACACACACATGGCCTTCAGATATATACAGGCATGTAGCACCTGTAGTGGAGGCAGTGGAGAGGTACCATATGAGATGAGGGGTACTGCATGATGGATGGGGCACATAGCTTATGATATAAAGGATGTTGTATTTGCTAAGACAGGGCTACAATATATGGTGTTGGCCAGTGTGAATATGTCCTATACATACCATGAGATTCAATATGTGACAATACATTGTTTTTTTGTTGGTATTTACAATCAGTGCTCATTCTTATTTGTGGAGCAACTCTATTTTAGGCTTGTGTGCTGATGACTTGATGTTATGTTACTTCCAAGCCTAGAAAGAAGAAGAGCATGCAGAGGGGCCACACTTATGGAAAGCGCTCACAGATAATTATTAACCTCACAGCACTGCATTAGCAATCACCCACTGTGCTTTTAGTAGACCAGATCAATTACTAAGATATTAAACTTACATTCTGCTGCACAAAGCTAAGGATGATGCATTTGGGATGAACAGCTTTGTTTTTGTGGAAATTTGGACCAAACCCAACCTGTTAGTATCTTTAGCATTCTTATAGAGTGTAATTTCTGCACCATCGGTCAATACACAGACTTGTTCTGCTGTGTCAGATACGCTGCTGCAGTGCAGATGGAATATCTCATTGCCTGCCGTGTCAGTTTCACCCTCCTGTCACACAGTGCGACTTATACTTGTTTTGGACTAAGTCAGTTATATACAGAATGGCCTAGACTCTGTACACCAAAGTGCAACAAGGCTTAATATCAGCAAGCCAAATTGTGGCAGAACATAAGGACTTAGCTTGGATGTAAGTGAAACTGGAAGTTATACTATGTTTTTATGTGTAAATGATTGTGAAAATATGACCCCATCTCTCCCTCTCTCCTGTATAGGTGATGTCATCAACCTGGGTGACAGACAGCTGACGGTGCTCCACATGCCCGGTCACTCTCGCGGCAGCATCTGCCTCCATGACCATGACAATAAGTTGCTTTTCAGTGGAGATGTAGTGTATGATGGCTCCATGATTGACTGGCTGCCCTATAGCCACGTCAGTGACTACATCAGCAGCTGTGAACGCCTGGTGGGGCTGGTGGACAGCGAACAGGTAATGCTGAAACCCGATAGATGGTGGCCTAACCATTTCTGCTCATAGTTCCAGTGTCTTGGGTCAGATTAGTTGAGCTTTGATGCACAAGGAATCCAATCCCATAGTTTATACACTAAATTCATAATAAAAAATGTCACACGGAAGTGTCCATTATATGTACATTTTAGGTGCTGAGCTAACTTTTTTTCACTACCCTCAGTAACAATTTTACCAATGATTTTCTAGCAAATATATGTTGGGAATGAAAAATAATAAGAAGACGATTCCATGTAAATTAAAAGATTTACCAGAATTGGTTTTACAGCTTCATCATCTTAAAATCTGAGCTATGTACCATGTACTGATGGATTCAGTTGGTACCCAGAGAAATGGTGCTTTACTGTGCCACAACTCATGATTTACTCATTTATATAGCATGTACAGTACATCATTTTAAAGTGTTTGACAACTGGCAAATTCGTTAAACAGGTTGACCAAGTCCTCCCAGGACACTACAACACATTTGGTGCGAAGCGGCTTCATCGGATTGCATCCTCATATATCAGCAGAGCTGGAACATGCCCTGCAAAGTTCTCCACATTTGCCTGGAGTACTCTGGCTGGGGTGGCTCTGCGGGCATGTAATCCACGGAGCGCCTGCTAATGAGAGGGGATCATGGAGTTGGAGGAAGCACAAGTGCACAAAGAAAATGTTTAAACATGGAGGACATGAAAGAGGATGAAGAGAGGAGAGGAGGGGAGACGCCCCTCATTTATCTGTAACTTGATGTAACATTGTTCATTTACTTATGTAATCCAACAAAAATCATATAATTGCCAAACTTTGTGTAAAATTCCCCTATTGGGTTACATAAGTCAATAATCAGCATCATATGAAGCATATAATATAAAGTATTTATTATTGTGATTCTGTTCTATACTGATCAATATGTATTTGTTGGGTTGAATGATTATATGTATGTTTTTTTATACTTTAAGCAGTTGTTACAATAGCACAACAATGGTACAACTCTGCACCGCAGACAGAAAGCAGGGACCTTTAGGTTCTCCTGAGACATTTGAATCAGTCAATATGGCCATGGTATTTCTCTATGCATTTTACAATGCTCAGTGAAGACTTAGTGTCGACTACCTCCAATGTTTGTAACAGTGCTTTGTACTATTGACAAATCTGAGGCTTTGCTATCAAACATTGACAATAAAGCATCTGATCTACCTGCCTTTCTTGATGCTTCTACAAGACAGACAACGTCTATAGCTTCTATATGGAAATTTCATTTCACATAAGATGGGATCTCCTGTGGGATTTGTCACTGGAGGGAGAAAGATAGAATACGATCCATCATATGCTCAAAGTGCAGAGTACTTTACTGATCTAACAGAAAGCCCTTCCACTGCAGGAAAACGTTTGCATGTTGGAAGAGAAATTATGTTTCTCTGAACCTACTTTTGTAGTATATCATACAGAATTTAAATACAGTGGGGTGTTTGCCTGTTAGCAGTCTATGTTGATGTATTCTGTCCTAGTGTTATTATGAGCAAGTAAGGTATTCATATATATCAAAATGTAGTAGTTAGTATTATTGATTTGAACTTAATAGGCCTTACCATTGATAGATTTACAAGTAATATTTATTGAAGAGTTCAAACGATTGTATTTCATGTAGACAACAATTATGGGAATGTGTGAAGAAACAGACTCAGTGGTGAATTGATAAAACATTTATTATAATTAATGTTATATTATTTTAACATGAGATTTCCACATTTCTCATTTTATGTTTGCCTTCTAGGACGGTGCTCATGCAGAACACAAAGCCTGCTAACACGGGAAACTTGCAATGTTATAACATTCAATGTTATCTATTTGTAACAGTTAAAAAATCTGCACATCATCTGTTAACATTATGATAATCAGGTATCAATATAGCTGCATTTATAACAAAATCAATAATGTAACAAAAGACAAAGAGAGGAGGTTTATTTGTTAACTTATAAAAATTAATTTACAGTAACAAATGCTTGTTTGTTTTTTTTTCAAACATTTGACAGTTTAGTAGAAATGGTCGCCAGAGTTCTGAGCCCCAAGAGGGAAACTGTTACCAAAGTAAAATCCACAGTAAACAACAAAGAGAGGGAAGAAGAGGCTTTACTGCACTGACATACTCTCCTATAAGATTTGTTTTCACATGGACGCCTTCAGTAGAATGTTTCTGTTGTTAATAGTTGTCTAAATTACAATAACTTACATTATTAAAAAAACAGGTGGCGTTGTAAACAAACGATTTTATTCTTGCTCTTACTATCATAACCTAATGATTGACTGGGATTTAAAGTAAGTACTTGTTTTTTATAGAAAGTTGCCTACAATACAGCCACCATAAAATAATAAGAAATGTTTCTGTGTTGCATAATATTTGATTGGTGGATGTTTCACATTTTATTGGAAATTCCATAATCAGGAACCACTGTTCATAATATCCTACAATACTGCAATGAGGCAGTGAAGCAGAATTATAAGTATGGCTTAGGTTTTCAATAATACTTAAGCTTTGGTGAATTTCAGTTTATTCTAGGGTTTGTTCTATGTATCTATTACCCAGTTCTGATGGCAGCTTATCAATAGTGTGCAGATAAATGTGTAAAAATTAAGACCAGAGCACAGATTTTTACCCTGAAGAGATCACAGTAATAACCAGTACAGTAAGTATGAGCACTTGCATAAAGTTAAGCTTTCACCGGATTCATTGTTGAAATGATCTCAAGTAGTTCAACATTTTAACTGTAAGTCAAATCTTGCAAAAAAACAAAAAAAAAACAAATGGTGCATAGTAATTTTAGAAGAACCACAAAGATCATCTGCTGTATGAATAATTAGATACGTACACTGAAGTAGATCACAGTACAGGCAACAGACACCAACCTTTCCCTCCACACTTAACAGTTCCTAACATTTGAAACCTCTTGATTATACCATATGTTCATCTTGCCACATGCTCACCGGCGTTTATAGCATAAACACTGCAAACCTTTATTTATAAAATACAGATAGGAAACATCCAGTCGAAATACTGCTAGTGCATTAATAGAGATGACCTTGAAATCATGTTTGGCCAGGATGGCTGATGCAGAGGACAAAACAAAACCTTTTCTAATTTCAGAATTAGTGTCCAAAGACAGACAGCAGGCCTAGTGTGATGTGAAGTTTATAGCTCTTTAGCATCACTTTCTCCCAAGCAGCAAGACCATGGTTTCTCAAAGCAAGCAGAATACCTCCTATTTAGTTTTGGACCAGCTTCAAAATGGTGGCAAAGTGCAGAGTTGCCTGCAGTGATTGTCACCTGTCTTTTGTGTTAGAAGACATTCCAGTTTGCCCCAGGAGGGTCTTTCATGATCCATCCTCCAGCAGGAGGCAGGCTAGAGGCAGCTTATCCTCCTCAGGGCTGTGCATGTGGCCTAGCAGATTGCCTGAGGTTGGTTCACATATGTTTAGCCAGTTAAATCATGCTTTAATGAGCACTGGTGCCTTTAGGCTGGCGTGAAATGTCTTTCAGGCAGGACAAGTTCACACCTGACTTTGGAGCCAGTTGCGAGGATCAAGTCTGGCCCTGAGGTTCCTGAGGCTGCGTCGAGCCGGGGAAGGCCTTGAGAAGGGGGCTCCCTCAGATGACTCAGGGCTGTGGCTGCCCTCACTGTTGCTGGAGCTGTTGCTTGAGGTGGAGCTGGAGCAGGAGAGCGTGGTCTGTGTGCTGCGCTGTGACCGAGGTGAACAGGAAGAGATGGGGAGTGGGGTGAGCAGCGAGGAGGGCGGAGGCTGGCAAGGGCACTGAAAGGTCCCTCCTCCTCCGTATCCCCTCCCTCGAAGGGTGCTGAGCTTAGCATCCAGCGACAGAGTGCGTGGCCTCAGACGGGAGGGGGATGATGACAAGAGAGAGAAGTTTGAAGAAGGCTCGGGCCAGCCGTGACGTTGAGAGCAGGGACTGGTGCTGCAGTGGCTGTCACTGTCTGAGGTCAGGCTTGCATCTGAGGACAGCAGACCCAGCTGTGGGCACCTGTGAGGGCTCACAGGGCTCCGGGGAAGTCGATGAGGGGTGCAGGGGCTGTGGCCAGAAAGGCGAGAGGTACAGGGACGGGGGCGACCAGCGCTTTGGGGGTTATTCTCGTCAAACACAGACATCCATGTGGGGGAGGTGCCCAGCTGGCTGCGGAGCTCCAGCTCCTGCATCCTCCGAGCCAGGATATCTGACACAGTGCTACTGAGGTCATCAGATGATTCAATAACTGCAGGAGAGATTCAGCAAAACTTATCATTATACTGCTCTATACTGGGCTTGAACCTGTTTTTTCCAAGAAATTTATTAATCTGACAGATTTCTAGAATTGGTTTTAGCATAAATATGTTTTTTTATAAATTAAGTTCTTACTATTTGACACATGAATGGGTAATCCAGTCACAATTTGTGATTCATTTTAAATTCTTTCTAACTATTTTTCAAATTTCTAAGGCAGTGCAGGGATTATGGAATTTAAATTTAAAATTGAAGAATATTTTGATCTCACTTGAAGTATGGATTTAGACACGTTTGCAGTTTGTGAAATGTTACTTTGAAATGTTACCCTTGAATTCATAAGGACATCTGCAGTGAGATTAGAAGCATCGACATTTCTTTTTTGTGTAGTATTGCATTTTACAGTTGTGCAGGATAATTTAAAAAGAACAAAAACAAATTGTGTTTTGGACATGTCTTAATGATTGTGTTCATTTTGCTGAAAGATGATGAAACAAAGAGATCCTGTCCTGTAATTGCAGAATCTACTCTACTGATCCTGGATTTGCAGTTAGTCCTGGACTGCAACATTTACCGGAACATAATTTGTATGGAGCCCTACTCCTGTTACTTCACCTGTCGTTGTAATAGGACGAGAGCAGAGCACGAATCTCAGCAGACACAGCGTTATCCTGCAGCAGAAGACCCTCACAGGAGGGTGTGGCAAGAGGGGCTGCCAAGGGGGGTTAGGAAAACCGAGAGGGAGGTTGGGGAGAGAGAAAGGGTGGAGTGGATAGGAGGTGTGCAACAGGTGGAGTTTCGTTGTTATGTGTTTTGATAGTCGTGACAGAAATCGATAGGGGGTTGATGCGTTTTTATTGAGGAAATGAATGTTAAGGCGTGATGATAGAACAAAAAGACATTCGTTCAAGGATAAAGATAATTCGCTCGTTAAAAATTAATAGTGAAAGTTGATGAAAAATGTGGCGTTGATCATGAATAATGTATGAGGACACAAGGAAATAATAAAGAAGGACAAAAGAGACAAAGCCAAAGAGTGATGGATTCAGGACACACAGGGAAAATTGAAAAGGACAAAGAGGGACAGAGAAACAAAGGACAGCGTGAGTCAGCGTGTCAGAGATAAGGCCCATTCTATCTACAGTACAGAGAAGTAAAGCAGCGTGAGTTTGAAATATGAGAGAGGAAAAATTTAATTGCCACAGCATCTCTCATGCACATGGACCCAAGGAAGAATTAAAGCTACACACAGTCACATGCAATGCGGGCACAGTGCTTTCTTTCCCTGCCTTTACTTTTCCAGATAAAAATGACCAAAAATGTTTTTCTGACCGCATATCCACAGTGATATAACCAGGGAGAGGTCTTACCCATTTCGTGATAGAGTGAGCCCTGTTTTGGTGTAACAGGAGCCGGTTTCCTTGGCGATGGCAGTTCAATTTTCATTAGGTCATCACAGCACTGCTTCCATTGGCCTGTACGTTGGAGAAAAACTGTCACTTTCAAGGCTCCAGTCCTTTAAGCAGCTAGGGTAATATATGTCAGTGACTGTATTTAGTGGGTGTATCACATACACTTCCTCTATACTTACTCATGTCATAGAAATGTTGCCAAAAAGCTTCCATCCACCGGTGCGTGTCCTCGCGGCTGTCTGTAGTCAGTGTGTGTGTGACCTCCTCACCTCCATACTGGTTACTGATACAAATATTCTGAACTTTACTGTGAGGGTCTTTCTCTGACGCACGTATTCTGGTCTCCTGAAACACGGGAGCAACAAAGAATACAATCATCTACCACAAAATGACTACAATCAAGAACGAATGCCAGTACTCCTGAATGAACAAAATTATGTGCTGCAACAAGTGATCATTACGGCAATTGTAATTGTGAGTCCCCACTGAAAATAAGCCCTCACTAATAAAGCCACTAATTAGTCCTCTTCCAAACCATTTCCCTTCAGCAATTATCCAACAAAAGGTGCAGACTCCCAATTCCCACCTCCTCGTTTTACTCCAAATGTGTCTGTTTATGACCACTAGATGGCAGTGTTGCTCCATTCATCCATCTGTCACAGCGCGCTACCTCCTCCTTCCTCTTTATGACGAGCCAGACAACTGACTAACAAAGGATCATACAGACCTGACTGACTTGGCTTCAGGTCAGCAGTGAGCTCAGGGTCAGAGGCTACAAAAAACTGAATGAGTCACTCTGGAAGGAATGAGAATCCCCACAGGCATCAACTCTCAGACAGACACAGGAAATAAGATGATCAAGAACCTGACTGGCTGAGTGACTGTTCTTCACTTTGGTGCCTGGAAAAACCAACGGATGATAGAAATATGATTCCTGATTGGATGGGGCTTGACTGCTGTGTCTTACTGTGTTTGCTCGAGAAGAAAAGATACTGAACAGATTTAATTTAGAAATGTTAAAGCCTTTTATCCAGATGTGCCTACTCTTTTCTAGCCTTGCTGAACATTTACACAGCTATACCTGAAAGCTGAGCAACAAAACCAGTTTTCTACTCTGGGCTTCTGAGCAGCTCTACTGGGGCAACTGAGGGCTAAGTGCCTTGTTCAAGGGCACCTTAACAGTAGTTACTAAGAGAAGAGCTCATTTCTTATTTACTTTTTTTGGCTCAGAGTCTACCACTTGGCTTGAGATTCAAACTGGCAGCAATCCACAATCCCAATTCCTCACCATCGATGCTTCCAATGCCTAAGGCATTACCAACACAACTCTATGGGTTCTGCAAGGCTGATCAACCTCTGAAGACCTCCATTCTCAATTTTACTGTGATTCATTTGCTGACCTTGTTGATGGCAATGGTGAAAGCTGGCTCAACGTTAGCCTCCACATCTTCTTGCCGGTGGTAGCAGAAAAGGCTTGTTCCTTTTAGAACAGCGTACACTTCTGTCAAACTCTGAGGGTCGCCACCTAACTGCTGCAAGGTAGAGAGTAAGATCAGTTAAGTGTGGAGTAAAAAGGCAGGGAAAGAAACAAAAGTGAGATGGCAACATAAGAAGGGGAGGAGGGAAGTGGAGGAGGAGAAAGGGACATAAATAAACCAGGAAACAAGCCAAAACCATGAAAACCTTGAGAGGAATTGCTTCCTTTTCACTATCGCACACCTCTGCCAACTTACCTTAACTTTGAGACATCCACTCATCATCTGTTGGGTCATACACTGAGGCTGAGCGGCAAGGCGGCAACACATACTGCCATAGAGCGGCAGCCAGTAAGAACACTCTTCTACGGGGAGAGAGAGATGGATGGGCAAAAATAAACACCATTAATAAATAAAAATATTCTCACATGACATTCAAAATTCACATGCAGGCATGTGAATCCAAACACAAAGAGACACACACTTTTTCCCCATGTCATATTGCCCCCCTTTAACACACAAAACAAGGCACAGGGTGTAAATGACTGGCAGCTGCAGAGAGTGTCATGAAGTGCAGCAATGAAACTTTACAGCAAGCTGAAGGGCCAATGAATAAAACACTAGGGGCCTGTCTGTCTGAGGTCTGGGCCCTTGTTAGCCCACATCATTACAGTTTTTCACAGCAGTCACCTCACTAGCGCAGCATTTATTACAGTGACCTTGACAATGGCTGTCTGTCAGAGAACATGGGAGGACAGAGAGGAAGGAGAAGAAGAAGGGGGAGGAGGGGAAAAGACGCATGGTGCGCTTGGTTAATAGGGAAATTATTAGAATGCAGAGAGAAGTGAGACAGTGATGAGTGAGAGAAGGACAAAAAACAGACAGATGGCGGATTTGGCAGAGAAAAGAGAAAGATGGTGAGGAGACAGATTGATGAAGGCTGCCACTCACCGTTGCCTGAGATGGTGAGGTCATGTGTGCGAAAGCTGTCCTGGACGTGTGACAGTGACAGGGTGGTATGAGCTAAGAGGTGGTACTTAGGGCCCCTGTCAACACACAAGAGAGAAGATACAAATTTATTATGTTTAAGCGTGCATGATTATCTCCATAAATATGCCTAACTGTGTAACTCTCTATTCAATATATATCTGGCATATAATGTAAACTAGCTAATATTTTAAACTGAACTTACGGTACAGAGGGAACTGGCAGCAGAAGAGGAGCTGCCCCTCCATTGCTAACAGGACTACATGGTCCAGGCTCCATGGCAGCTCGGAGCTTCTTCCCAGCTGATCGCCCCAGTGAAGAGCTCAGTTTACTGGCCAGTTTCCTCGGCGTGCTCCCTGCTGAGTAGTCGTCCTCCGAGCAGCAACTGTATAGCTCAAGACGCAGCTCAAAACCCGGACTGGCTTCATTACTGCAAAAGAATACATGTGATGACCACATCAGTGTCACCCAAAGGCCGAACGTGAGTTTTTTGTGAGTATTACAGTTTGTATGTGGCTGTTTGGTTATAGGGAGAACAGATGACTTACAATACAATGGTGTTGTCGAAGCATATATCGGTGAGTGTCCGGTCCACTATCACCATGTCCGTGTCAAAGATCTCTCCTCCCAGCTGCAGCAGGCAGAACACTGCACACCGGTGAAGCTCTACAAAGGACAAGGTGGAAAGGCAGAACAAAAAAACGCCACATTTATGAGACATTGCAACAGCTTTCATTCAATTGCATCACTTTAAAACTCAATTTTTAGCTCAAAAACAGCATCACTTGCTACCCCCAAGATGTAGGTACCTGTTTTAACAAAGTGTTGAGGCCAGAGGCTAGAGAGGGTGTACGACCTGAGTCATTACGGCTTGAAACATCAGCTACTCCACTTGTCTGACAAGCACTTCTACTGTTGTTAGTTTCAGTTCGGCAATCTCAATGGCCAGCTGTGTTTGGAACTCCTATTAACCATTGTTAGCCGTTCTGTGGTCGAAACTTATGTACAATGGTCTTCTAATGTTGCAGTAACCAATGAGAGCTGGGCAACAACAACAGTTACCTTCTACACTGTGATTGACTCAGGGAATATGCATACATTTTAAAGAAGCTGTAATACCCTTATTAGGCGTGGTTCACTATGACTGTGGGTAATTAGGTGAATCCTTGTGCCAAAAACATCATATCCATAATAACATAATAGATAAAAATAATGAGAAATGGATGCAAGTAATAGTATCTTGAGTATCATTGTAGTAATATATATAGTGTGGCCCCTGACAGTCTACTATCTTTCTTCCATCGTCTGTTTTTCTGCATCTGCTAATGCACAACCAAATTCAATCATTTTGCTATTCCTCATCAAAATTCAAGGTTACAGCTGAAAAGCCTGAAAGAGGTGGTCTGCTCCTACGTATGTGCTTGCCTGTCTTGACGCTTAATACTCAAACTTATTGTTCCAAATATGAGCTCAACACTCAAACAAATAAAATATGATTGGACACGTGAGAGAGGAACATGCTTTACTCCTCCTTGCCTCCTGGGTTCAGTTTATGTCTTGGTGTGCTTAATGACCTTGACTAACAGCCTCATTAAGCTTTGTTAAGAGTCGACTACCTGTCTCTTGAGTTCATTTATATGCACAGGTCATGCAGATTAATTCCATTCAAGTTGCCACAGGAGAGAATGAACACTGAGCCCGTTATAATGACTGCACAGGAGTTAACCCACATTGACACTATCATAGGGGGGTGGGATAGCAAACAGTCAATATAAAGATTACCACCGTTATATTTTCAGTGCACCATTGAATTCTAAAATGCCATGAAAACATTTAAGTATGACCTGGTTCACAGTAATATCCAACAGGACCAAAAAAAATCCTTAAATGCACAACAGATTTGTTTTTAGTTATTAGAAGGGCAGTATTCTCTACCCTACTAATAATGACCCAGTTCAGCGCCTGTGTGCTGCTGCTTCTCAGAGCCAAGAGGCAAAGCCAGCAGGACTGAACAGTGGGTCAGGTTGTGCTGCCAGGAGTTTCTCATGTCTAAAAAAAATCAGTTACTGTATAATACGGAGATATCTGTTAAAGCTGCAACAGATTATAATGATCAGTTCCAGGAACTGTGCAAAAGGTCTGTCTGCACAGTTCTATGGGTCAGCATATTTCTAAAATATGAAACTAAACGTCTACACAAGTATGTCACCCCCTAGGCAATGATAAAAGATGATTTTTGTTCTTTAGGCATGAGGAATCCCACGCTCACCTCTGATTGTACAAAGCTTTCACACACATTCGACATCTTTGAATCAGTTTTTGCATAACTGTGTGAAGCCACATACTGCTTTTCTAAGAAGCAAATCATTAACAAATCCTAGGGGCATAAATCATTAATAACACATCAATGAACTTCCTCACACACATACAGAGGTGGCTCCTCACCTCCTTTGTTCTTGAAGTACTCTGTGTCTTTCCACATAAGAGGGATCCGAAGATCTGTAGCAACAACAGACAGGGGATTAGAACAGAAAAATGTTAATCACCCTTACTGTCCAACTGATTTGTGTGTATCTGCATGTGTGTTCCCTACCAATGCTGCTTTCAGTCACTATATCTACAGCTAATTACTGACTGTGCATGTGTGTGTGTGTGTGTGTGTGTGTGTGTGTGTGTGTATCTGTGTAAGTGGATGTAGCATCTCTTCCAGCTGGGTACCAGACATGCAGCAGTGCCCTCATGAACCTCCACCCACAAACACACACATGCTCCCAGTCTCACATTTCATTAATATTTATTTTTTTTGCCTTCTCATCATGTTCTAAAAACAAACAAAACATGAACAGCATGAAAAAAAAAAACCTTTCACCCCCCTTTCGCTTCCTCCCTGGTATGAATTATCTCTGTGTGTCTGCAATACAAATAGAGTAGCTCCATAATCATTCATCTAACTCCTCTCTCTCAGACTGAAATTCACTGTGTTCACCTCAGTCAATAAGTAGAGGAGAAGCATCCTCTAATAGGAAGCTGGATCTCAGCCATTGCCGGAGCTCTGCATTAAATCAGAGCACTAATTGGATCACAAAGATTCTATTTCCCCTATATATTGTACATGTCCATGTCCAAATCCCCAAAAATGAATACATGAATTTTTCCTAGCAATTACAAATTGCAACTTAAATTTCCCTCTAATCACTGTCCACTCATCTCATTTTCCTTTTCATACATTTAAATTCACATGCATACAGACAAGGTTGTACTTGCCTGAGATAGCCACTTTGCCTTTACAGGGGTGTCTGTCGTCCATCGGCCCGGCATCTGACGACCTCCGCGTGACCTTCTGCATGACCTGAGCCTCCTTCATCCTCTGCAGCTCTGACATGTAGGCCATGATGCGAGTGCTGCAGGTCTGCAGGCTCTTCGCCGCCTCTAATGCCTGGTCTTTCTGGGAGCAGGCGGCCAGCAGCTTGCAGGCCCCGTCGCGCATCCGGATCTCATGGTCAATCTTCTTCTGGATGTCGCTGTCCTGCAAGGGATGGGGTGGAGGGGGAGAAAGGGAAAAAAAAAAAAAAAGAGTGTGAGGAAAATTAGGCTTAAATGACGGATAACGACACAATTGAAGGACATTTTCGTTTTGATAAATGGAGGAAGACATTATTAGAGACGTGGGTGAATTAAGAGAGATAGCAATACGAAGGCGGGCATTTTGGGAGAAATAAAGGAAAGAAGAAGATTAGAAAAAGTCTGCAGTAGATTATAGAACTCTTGTGGATACGTTAGTGAGGTGTGTCTCTGAAAGCACTCAGGAGCCAGTGTTCAGCTGTGTGTGTGAGAGAGAGACAATATTCAAACACATGGCCTTTTGCCCTCTTACCAATGAGCTCGTCCTTGCTGAGCAGACACATTGATGCTGAATCATTTAGTGCAAACTTATTCACTACACACACAGAGGGAGCAGCACATCTCAAGTGAGAGAATAATGAATGAAGCTGTCAAACACTGAACGCCTACAGCCCAAATGAGACACCCCAGACTCACAATTGTACACACACACACACACTTAGCAATTTCTAGCCACTGTCCTTTTCCTCAAGGGAAAAATAAAATATTATTAAAGTGAATTTGACCTGGCATATGTGGGGCAAGAAAGCCATCTTGCCTGTGATTAAAAAGACCCTGTACACTTATGCAAGAGTGTACACACACACACACACACACACACACTCACTCACATACCCAAACACATGCAGACAGTAAAGGTCCCTCAAACCTTAACCGTCTGGCTCCGTCTCTGATGATGCTGTACAGACTTTAAACAAATCTCTGAGCCCCTCTCCACTCTGTCAGCAGAGTGAGAGGGATGAGAGAGCACAAAAGGATCCAGGAATCAAACAAAGACCAAGCAAAAGCAAAGCTGGGCTGACCTTGAGTGCTGGTGCCAGCAGCTCTGTTTAAAGCTAAAACAGCTTTGAATCATGCATTTGCACATCAATTGCTGCAATCAAAGGAATATCAATCAGTGAGGTTGTCTTTAAAGACCTGGTTAAACAAATTAGGAAAACATTTAGTTTAGTCTGTGTTTATAATAAATGAATGAACAAAGGGCATGAAACAGCTGGCAGATTTGCTGCAGTGTGTGTGTGTGAATCCGTGTGTGTTCGTCCTCTTCAGCGATTCATTAACAAGCTCACACTTTTACCACAAAAAAACTGTAATGCTCCCTTTGCCCTTCTTTTCCCACCACTCTCTCTGCTTGATAAATGCACCCTCTACTCCTCTACTCCAATATTTCTCATTTATCTTCTCCCCCTCTCTGCCTGATTCTTATGAATTTTTTATTCTTTTGATTTAAGCTTTTATACTTTACTGCTCATTTTCTTCCGCCTTCTCTGCCACTCCATCCGTTCCACATCACTGTCCTCAATTGGCTTTACTTTCTTCTCCTCCACACCCTCTATTGCCTTTCTACCTGCCTCTGTGTTAGCACAAGTCCCACACTTTGTTCGACAGAGGCGCAGTGGGAGAAGAATGACTGTGGTTTGGACATAAAAGGCCACATTTGTACACAGATTCTTGCTTGGACACAGTGCACTCCAAAATGAGGTTTCTGATTAACCACTGTATTGGAAAAACTAACTTGCTTCTTGGGATATAACCACACTTGCTCTGCATGGTGGTGAAAGCTACACTAACAGCTGTAAATCCCATATAAGATCCAGCTTCCGTGTCTCTAAACCAAACCACCAAAACATTACAACACTGTTAATAATAGTCTGACAGGCATTACAGTATCACTTAGGTAACATGGTTATGACATTAAAAAGGACATAGGTCATTACTAGGAGATTTCTCTTTAGAAATGCTTCCATATTGCCAGAGTGAATATGGCAGCATTTCTCATTCAGAGAGGAATCAGACCAAACGAGAGCGTGATTGAGTATATTTATATTGCTAAAGATAATGATCAGTCTAGAGTCATGTAAAGGCTACACTGTGGGTGATGGACACAATGTAACTACACAAATAAGCCCATCATTAAATAAACACTTTCACTGACTGAAAAGCAATTATAGTACTTTTGACAGTGAAAGAAAGGAGACCAAATTACAGCAACTGCATAAACATAGATATCAATTAACTACTGGATGTATGAACGGTACAAGTGGAGAATTTAATTTTGTGAGTCAAGTGTTTGAGAGAGTTCATTTGTTGATTGATCTGGTTTTCTTTCATCAAAGTTGCTGCATTTATTTTTATACAGTGAATTCTTAACTGAACTTTAAAGAGAGAGTCTTAAAAGAGAGCAAGACACTAAATGCATATTTGCTAGATCACCAACTTTTACAATAATGAGCACATGGTTTGAGACTCCTGTGCCAAAACAAATAAACACACGAAAACAGACGAGTTTGAGTGCACAATTATCTGATAAATTATTTAGTTGACTGATGACAACTTATTTGATTAATCGTTGAAACAATTCAAGCTCTCAAATTAGCTTACTTTTATATAAAACTGCTTCTCGAATTTCCAGATCTGCTGTTTTTCTCTCTTTCCCATCATTGTAAATATAACTTTGGACAAAATAGACCATTTGGATACACTACTTCGGACAAAAACCTGGTTTTATCATTATTTTTGGCATTTTATAGATCAAGCCATTAATACGTTGGTTGAAACGATTGTTAACATTTAATTTGATCAAAACAAAACCATTTGTTATAAGCGATAGACAAAGGAGGGTTAAAATATATATATTTTAACCAAGGATAAAGCAAGAAAAGAGAAAAACAAGAGAAGGGCCAGCTCAGCCCGTGTCCTAATGTCCTTGTCAATGGTGGCACCGAAACCATGCTCCATGCTCCACTGAGCTGGAGGCAAGCCAGCTAGATTTTAAGGAATGCACACACACATATAGTACACACACACACACACCGAGTAAAAGAGCTGTCACCACAGTCCAGTTCCATGCAATGGGTCTTAGAGTGACCCGATAAGAGGAGGTCCTGTATTTATAGCAGCTAAATTAACAGGCTCCTTCTGGGGATTTCAGAATAGAAGACAAGCAGCCTAGATCTAACTCTAATCCATGCGTCTGGGTGTATGCCGGGCCAACAGCGGTACAGCTCAACTCACATTAACAATCACAGACAGGGAAGTAAGAGATAAACACACCAGACAACACAGGCTTACACACAAGCAGGACAAATTTCTAAAAAGGATGATACATTTTATATAAGCTTTCACTAATGCTCACAGGCACACATAAACACAAACAAACATGTTGTCACAGTGATTCTTTCACAGTGTCTTCAGAGTGGCAGGTGTTAGACCAGTAGGCAATGCCAGAGAGGCTGCCTGTGATGGTGGCAATGTGGACAGCAGCCAGATACAGGGTGAAGCAAGGGTGGATGGACGACAGGGATGCAGTGCATGCTGGGTATCAAGCAGGGACACAGAGGGGGAGTTGATGCTGTCAAAAAAAAAACAACAAGGGGGGACTTGAGGAAAGGAGTAGAGAGGAGGCAGAGAGAAGAGCGGAGGATACGGGTTGACAGGGCGAAAGGTCTGCGTGGAGTGTGAGAGGCAGTTGAGAGGAAAAAGAGATAAGACAGGGAACTGTAAGTGGGAGAAAAGAAAGAGAAAGCGCTGAATGTCAAGAGACAAGCAGGGTATATAAGATGAGGGGATGAGGAGGAAGGATGGCAAGCAAGAAGGAGGTAGATCAAGGTGCTGGACTTGCAAGAGAAGACAGGAATGATGGGGAAATGTTGCAAAAGAGAGGTGGAAATCAGGAAATGAAGAGACAGAGATTTGGCAACAGAAAGAGAGGGGGTAGGTTTTATATGAACAAATCTGCTGCCAAGGGAATGAAGCATAGAACTCTGTAAATGAGCAGGCGTGGAAATAATTGGGAGAAATAGTGTCTTTGTATGAGAGGGAAAAAAGTCTCCTCAAAACTTGACAGGTGCACTTACGGCTAAAGACAGAACATGTTATAATTACTTGTTAGCAATTAACTTTGAAAGAGAGTTATGACAGAATTTAGATAAATGGAATATTTTACATACTTTTCATGCTTAATTATAAAGAAGGTAGAGCAGATATGTATAGAAAAAGTAGCTTTATAAAAAAAAAACCTCTTCTAAATGAATGTAAGGAATAATGTAATCAAAATTATGAATATATCCAATACTACTGGTGTATAGATATTTTTCAATAAATACAGAAATAGTAAATTGTAGTTTTTGCTTCAAACAGCAATATATTTTGGTCACTGTAGGAAACACACAGTATTATCCATAATGTCAATGTAACCTTTCAGCAGGTTATTTGATGCCTCAGTAGATACCAGATGGTCACTTCCTCTGTCACCTCTCTGTCCCCGTCTGGATGTGTGTGTTGATCCTCACTTGTGTGTCTGTGGGTGTGATTTCAGAGACACTAACACACACACCTACACAAACATACGCATGCTGTTTGGGGATTTGACGCCACTGCAGATGGTGTGTAATTGTTTGTTTATGATGTGTTGTTCTGCATGAGTAGGCTTTCCTGTTCAGATCTCTGACCCTTGACCTCTGACCTCTATCCCTGAGCAGACCAGACGACTGCAATTACAGCATGGGTTTAGTCCATGGGGTTAGGTTTAACACGCAAATGAGCATTAAAAACATCTAGAAACAACAGTTTGCTTTCTACAGCAGAACCTTATCAATTCAAAAGACTTGGAGGAGGGGAGGAGGACGAGATATTACTAAAGCTGCAGCTCTATGGATGGCAATTTTCTTATGGGGGTCAGTCTGTTGGTCTGTCTATCACTTTGGTCCTTACTGAAACATCTTAACAACTATTAGAAGCATTACCATGAAGTTTGGTACAGATTTGTAGTGTAGTACCTCAACCACTATTGGATGGCTTACTATAAAATTCCTTCATGTTTAACCTCTGGTAGAGCTGGGTGATATGGCCTGAAAATAAAATCTAAAAGAAAAAAAAAATAGAACCATAAAAGAAACCATGTCTGTGAAATACCACTGCATCTGTAATGTCGTATCACTGGGCCCCCTTCTTCTCATATGGGAAACTATGGGAAAATTATTCTACATGTTTTGTGTAGATGAGTAACTTGAATGGATTGAGGCTTATTTTACAGAGTCCTTAGCAGCTATATATCTGCATTATAACATTCTTAGCTTAAATCTACAAGGATAAACTGTAATCATTTCACTGATCCCTTGACTTTTCTAGCACCACTGTCGAGTTTTCAGTTCTTCCAGTACTTTAGTTTAGGACTAAATATTAATGACATTTCCATCAGCCTCAGTTGTACTTTGTGTTGAGTGCTAATTAGCAGATGTCAGTATGCTATTATGGTAAACAAAGCTGGTGAACGTGGTAAACATCAGCATTGTCACTGTGAGCATGTTAGCATGCTGAAATGAGCATTTAGTACAAAACACTGCTGTGCCAAAGTACAGCTTCACATCCAAGACATTCCCTCCGTCTTGGGTTTTACTATAGCACTGGCATGTGCACAATAATATGCTGCACATCTGAAACACGTGCACATATACAACAGACATGTAATGTCAATATATACCAAAAGAGACCTGACCTTTCTTCCATCTTCTTCTATAATGAGGTCAGAGGTCATGGAGACATGGATTGCTGACAGTAGAATGGAATCTGAATCCTCCAGTTTGGAGGCTGAATTTTTCAACCACTATATAATCGTTCCACCTTTTCTTCTTTGCTGACTCTGAAGTTATTTTCTTTGTGAACAGACAAGATGCCACAGCTGACTGGACCAATACAAAAGCTTGTTGGACGGACAGAGTGAAAGAGGCTGATAGAAAAAGATAGAGAAAAGCGGTAGGACAACAGTGGAGAATAACAACAGCAGGACTAAAACACACTCAGACAACAAGGCAGAAGTCTTTCTCACTCATCTTCACACACCGGACAAGCAGACAAACACACAAGCACACAAGTCTCTCAATCTTCAGGGCCACAGATATGAACATTGACACAAATGTGCTCTGTCTCTATTTCACATATACAAACATAACCAGGAATTGCAAATTCCCGACCACGCCCATACGTCGGGGCTTCACTGACCAAACTGCTGGCTTTCAATTAGCCAGCCACAACTATGTGCCTCGCCTTCCTCTCCACCCTCTTCCGCTACTTTCCCTCATACTCACCCTCTTCCCCTCTCCCACACACCCAGAGCATGGCTGCAGTTAAGGGTGAAGGGTGCGGTTGAGAGTGCAAGAAAGAGTAAGAGATAAATGAAGAGAGAAATAAAAATCAATGGCAAATTAGCTGAGAGAGGGTTAGAGTATGGGAGAAAATGAAAAGTGAGAATGAAGATATAAGTAGACTATATGGAGAGTGGGAAGAATGATGGGAGAAAGAAGAAAGGATAGAATATGGGTGAATGGATGAAATGGTGTGGTAAGTGAATTGCTGGGATGTTGGGGGAGGAAATCACGCAGACTGTCAGTAACACACAACACATGTCACGTCATACTCACGCCCATAGACACATACCAAAGCACACTTAAAGTGCCACACGTACACATACAGTATGTACAATGATTTACAGAACACATAGCCTGGAGTCAGATTAGGAGAAAAC
>NW_023339718.1:7595573-7602025 GCF_004916995.1 Morone saxatilis
AACAAACCAAACCACTCAAAAACAGTGGTCTAATTCACCAAACAATGTCTCTACAGTGTTTCAGACTGCAGCTGCTGCTGAGAAGCCTGGGCACAACAACAGTGAAGGGAACTAGTTGGGTACTGGTCATGGAAGACAGAGAGGAGGGGGAAGAGAAAAACAGTAACTGGGTGGAGGATTTGCCTTTTACGACAGCAAAGCTGGCTACAAAGTCTGTTCATTGCCAGGACACACTTTACACACACACACACACACACTCTCAGGGCCCTTTCATATGGCAAAATGCGCCTGTGTACCCCGGTCTAGGTGCCAACATGCTGATGTCATTATTGAGGTGATTGCTACAGAATTTCAACAGTGAACCAACTCGCCCTCATAGCTGGAACACTGTGAACTCCCCCCTCCGACAGCTTATGCATTCAATTAATCGCTGACAATAGAGACTGTTTCAGCTCTGCTTGCATGGAAAACTATGTGTGTGTATCTGTGAATGCCTGTCCACATGTGCTTGTGTGTGCGAGCGTGTGTCCAAATGACTTTGCAGCCAGCTGTTCTCACACAAAGGCAGTGTGTTTCAATGCAGCTGGGTCCCAGAACACAGGGGGCGGAGTCAGAGAAATGATATGCATGCATCTGTGCCCTAAATCAAGTTTTAGATACATACAGGAGATGACAGACTATGTCTGTGCACGCAAACAAGTGCATGCAACTGAATCAGTGCATATTTGTTCTGTGTGTGCACTTTGTAGTTGCAAGTGCATTTGCTTTTTTGGCTGCTGGCCCTAAGGAGAGCAACAGTGGAGTGAATTTCAAGCTATAAAACAAATTGTTTAGAGCTACGAGAGAGCACAGGGAGCTTAGAGTCTGCCAAGCAGTGATCACTTCAGCAATTTATAGGCACACTAAAGCTTGATGGCTCTTACACGGCTGTGCACACTCAGCCTAATACACCGGGTCCGCATTATCATATAGTAGCATAGTGGGAGCTGGGAGAAGCAGCAGCCATGCAAAAACGGCAGAATCATTTGAAGGCAATGTATAGGTGATAATAACAGGAAGTGTATGAGCACCTGTGTGTGTGTTAGTAGATTTACTGTATGACTGTGTGTGGTCTCTCAGCATATAACTAACAAGCCTGGAGAGTATAGATTTATGAAACGCTGTGTAGAGGTTCCAGACCAGACTCATAAATAACTGTGGACTGGAAAAAAAGACATACATTCAACCTGCAGGGTAGTTTATTATGAGTAACAACAGCACAAAAAAACACTTCAACAGCACGACTCCTCCTGTTCCTCTTCCATCTCACCTCAAGAGGACCAGGAGGAACAAACTGGGCTGCATTCAAAGCACAAAATAATGTTCAGACATAATAAACTGCATTTTAAATCCTCGCTGACACGTAGACTCTAAAAGAACACAACAAAATATATAAAAATCCAAACAGACCATAAAAGGTTGAAAAAGGTAGTCAGTTTGAATCGTTGCACACAACCCTTATTTTCAAGAAATGTGATGGTAACAACTCTATTCTTGAGAAGTTCTGACATAATTTGTGTGTTTCACAGCTCTTAAAGCGAAGAAAACACGATCCACAGCCTCTGATGAGAAAGGAGACGAGTTGTCGCCAAGCAGCTTCCTTTTCCAATCAAACAGTAATGGAGAAACTCTAATGAGAGTAATTGGCACACTGGGCTGTCTGGGGGCTACAAGAGGCAATTAATGAATTAAGAAACACACATACACAGCAATACTGTAACCTCATCAGTGAACTTTACTGGCACAGTCAGTGTTGTGGACTGCAGGCCTGGAAAACAGCTACAGACTATTATAAAAGTTGATACTTTATTATTAACTGATTAGCCAGCTTTTCCTGTAAGCCAGCAGCCCATACAGAAAAAAAGAGAGGAGGGTTTAGGAAAGAACGATTATGAAGCAGGTCTTTCTAAGCCCCTGATCAAAGACCGCTGTGATCTCTTTAAGTGAGAACACTCTGCCAGTGCATCGCTAAGAGGGGAGATAGAGTAAAGGGGATTTAATCACATTAAAAGATACACATATGAGGCAAAAAGACACCGATGTGACATTTTAATCCACCCTGTGTTGGAATTTTTCATGTGTCATTACAGTCTGTTCTCTTTTCAAAATACTGTTTGAAGAGAGGTGTTAGTGTGTGAACGGAAGTTGGCTGTGTCACTTTTCACTTAGGCTGATATGGCTGTGAGGTACTGGGCGGAGTATGTAGCACAACACGTTCTCTTAAATGAAAAAAAAAAAAAAACTAAATTTGACTCTCCCAAGAACCTCACTGTGTGTGAAAGTGTCATGGTGACTGACAGCTCTCAGTATGACATGTTACCTCACACCTCGGGTAGATGTGGGGGAGGAGGAGGTGAGAGTAGGACGCAACGACAGGCCCTTGGTTATGACCCCTGCCATGTGTCTTTGTCTGTGACTGGTTGGAGTATCACATGGCTTGTTTTACAGGAGTCCTCCATACAGCATGGATAAATGAGCAATAAACAAACCCTGAAATGAAATGAGTATTCCATGAGCATTTGCTCACAGCATCATATTCCTTTGGAAAAACGCCAAATTAATTTGGGGCATACTGCTGTCATTAAAATGAACAATTCCCATGCTAAAAAACAAACAAAAAAAAACTAAATCAACATGAACCTCTATAGAACAAACACATTTTTTTTCCCTTCAGTATCTTACTTTTAATCTCTCTTTTTCCTTTTCATGTCAGCAATCACTTTCACAGAATTAGCTGTTTTACTTTTACAATGAAACACTCCAATCAGGCAATGAGATAGAAGCATGTTCAAGTCATAAGATGTACGAGAAGGATGTAATAGGGTGGAGCATTGCTGGAGTGGGTAGATCGGGACAAACAGACGGCAGATGAGGAACTGCTAAAGGGTGGGAGGGCGTAGAGGGCAAGAGTTCACAGTGTAACAGTTTTCCGAAGAAGAGCTGGATCCCCGCCGGGTCCCGTACCATTAAGCTCCTTTTCATCCTCAGTGGGGTGAGGGGTGGGCTAGTTATCTCACCATCACAAGCCCATCCTAACACACACTGTAACACATTTGGAAAGCTCTCATTAGTTGACTTTTGCAAATAAGCGCACCCAAACCCCCCTGCTGATGAACAGTTTCAACAGCCTGACAGAATTTCAACGACACACACAATGCTGGTCTCTGTAATCCCAGGCTTTCCTCCTTGTCTGAATCAGGATGAGGAAATCGGCGCTAATTAGCTCAGCCGGCCTAACTAGCATTTAAGCCTGCCAAATTCTCCTCCCGGTCGCCTTTTACCTCTGCTCTCTTTGCTTTAGTGCAGACACACATGAAGAGACGAAGATAAGTGCAGAGCATGTGGGGCTAAGACCATATTAATGCGGATATATCTGAAAATACATTATTCCTCTCAGTTTTAGCTTTCTATTCACATTCAAAAGTGCTCTTCAAACTCTGTATATTTTAAAAAACATGCATTGCAGTTCAGCATGAATAGGAAAAACAGAGATTTTAATAGAATCCCAACATATAATAAATATCCAACAACTCTGCTAACCATATGGTTTTGTTGTTTGCCAGCTGCTAATAAACTTGAAGCGAGGAGGAAGAAGAGTTTTTTTTTGTTTATTTTGGCATTGAAGTTCGGACTTTTAATAGCATTTGCTATGACAACTATCTGAACATTTTAGCTTGAATGGAAAACTCATACTTCCCACATCCAGCTTACTGATTTAACTGAGTGAAATCAACTAATTTGCAGTGAAAGCTTGTCGTGCCAATAGTTTGACTGGCAGCATCACTAGCAAGGTATTCATACCCTATAAGCACAAAGATGGTCCACACTCTATATTTATACTGTATGTGTCCACTATTCTTTTTACTTATTTTCTCCTCACTCTCCGATAACACTCCACAATTCAATTATGCTTATTACAACTTGAGCCTTAAAGGGGTCAAAGTAATTACACAATATTGTGTGTTGTCTTAACCAATGATGGGATATTGCAATCCATTGAAATGTAGTTATTTTCTCTGTCTATCCCTCTCTTATGTTCATTGTGTTCTCTCTCAGCCTAATTTCTAGCCAAGAGCTCTGTAGTTGAAGCTGCTTTTATCACTCTCTATTATTCATCAGTTGCCTTATTTAGACTATATGGCCACATGTGTATATATAATCACATGTGCTACCCCCACGTGAGATCTTTTAGAGGGGAGGTGGCGGGTTATGTATGTCATAAAGGTGTACAAAAGACAGAGTCAAAGACACAAAAAAAAGACAGCAGATACTCTACGGTGAAGCTGTGTGTGTGGATCTGTGTCCTTGAATCACTATTGACCAGCGAGAGCCCTGAAGTGAATGCAGTTCATTATAATATTCATGAAACAGCAGGACTTCTGAGCTGAGTTAAAGCAAAGCCGGATATGACTAAATTGACCCTCAGCCCTCTGCCCTCGGGGTAAAATGGCCAAGAAAGGGACAGATGAGGCACGGCCGGAGGGTGTGTGCATGTGTGTGTGAGCGGGGCTATTCTAGCTTATGTACTGAAGAAAGACACTTATTTCATGAATTTAAGAATTGAATGATTTTAGTAATGATCAAATATTTACGTACTCTCACATCAACAACATTTTAGGTCTCTTGAAAAAAAACTGGATATGACATGTAAGACAGCACACTGCTTTTTTGTGAAGGACAGCTTTACAGCCTTGCGGTGTGCCATTCATTATTGGCTACCATACATTAAGACCTGAGGAATATTGCTATCCCAGGATAATAAAAGTAGAATTTGTCTCACTGCCCTGATTAATGACAGAGTCATATTAATGTCATAGGGAACACATGTAAGGTGAGATCCACTCACAGTCTGTCACTTTGGTTCCACCCTTCTGCCACTTCACAGCACTTACAGCCTGCTCTGGTTACTAATGGTCCACATTAACCCTTTGAGTTTCTCTGTGTAAGTGTTTATGCATAAGACTGTATGTGTGTGTACAAGCATGTATGCCCAGTTCAGTGAGCGACAGTGAGAAAATGAGTTGGGGAAGGCGAGGAAGCGAATAAGGGCAACTGAGATTGAGAAGCAAAAAAAAAAGAAGAGAGGGAATATAATTAATTGCAGAAAGTGTGTGTGTGTGTGCATGGTTCTTATCTCTGCCCTCCAGAACAACTTAAACAGATTGGGGGATCCACATTTACATAGACACACATAAACTAGCAGAAACTACACCCTCATTTACTCCAACACTTATCTACCCACTAACACCGCATAAACAAACACTAGTATAACATAATATTTATTCAGCTATAGCAGAACAATGTGCAGCCTCTATCTGCTGACACGTAAATGCACCATAAGCATGCTGACATGTTTGGCTCTCACATGGTCTCACACTAAAATTCAAAGTGAACCCTATTTGTCTTTCCTGCTTCTGTCTTAGTACAAAAGCATTCATCTACACAGGACAGATAAACCGTGCAAATAACGCATTCAGGCTATTTACACAGACAATATTAAAGCATGTGTTAGGTGTTAAGGTGAAACTGATAAACACACAGTCATACGTTAAATACTGGACACTCATAGGACATTTATTTTAGCCTGCAGTCATCTAATCTGGAACAGTCATGACAGTATCTCCATAAATATTAGTATGTAAAAGCTACAATAAAAATAATAATCTTTGTACTGATGATATTAATAATTTGAATTGAGACATTTTAAAATGCCAGGAGAGTAAATAATATTTTTGTCTTTGAAAATTATAACTTAGAGAAGATAAGTATGTTTTCAAGCTTTTGACTAATGGCCAAGTCAGTCTAAAAATATAACTACTGGCCCATGTCAGTCAAGTTTTTCCAGTGTGGGACAAATGCAGAACAGAGGTCTGACAGTGACTGACCGCTCAGTATGGTGTATTTATGGAGGCTCTACTTCATACTGTTTCATTGTTGTTTAGCACCAGACCAGCATACCTCATGTACATAAAGAAACCTGCACGTAAATATTTATTTCAGCATCCACACTGAAAGCAACGTGAAACCGCAGTCATGTGTGCACAAACATACCTGGCCTCTGATTCTGATTCTGACCATTCAGAGTAACATTGCAGAAATTGAATATAATACGCATAAATATGTTTTGATTAGCGTATAATCACCAGAAAATGAGAATTGTTGTGTTTTTGTTACTTTAGAATGAGCCTTTTATATGTACAGACACTGCAGGTCATCATCTGTGGAGGCCCCAAAGTTAAACTGCCATGCTTTTACAGTAGCCCAGAAGGGTCAAACCAAACACTGGCTCTAGATAGGCCGTTTGCGTCTTTTACCACCACCGTAGTTTCTCTTTTGCGTTTGGAAGGGTGAAACGAGGGACTTGCAATCTGCAACTAGATGCCACTAAATCCTACACATTAGTCCTTTAAGTG
>NW_023339718.1:7602125-7602318 GCF_004916995.1 Morone saxatilis
TCCTACACATTAGTCCTTTAAGTGTGTGCACCACATCCATTCATATTCTCTGGTTAAACAAATCCATTAGATATTTTGTGTCCTCTGTCACACACAATGCTCTCTGTCTGCAATATCTAAACCCAACCCACAGTGAGGTATCATGTGAGCAGTGTGATGTGTGCAAGGAATGATGCGTGTGTGTGTGTGTGTG
>NW_023339718.1:7602365-7605865 GCF_004916995.1 Morone saxatilis
TGTGTGTGTGAGAGAAAGAGAGAGTGGGGACTTTGAAGCTGCATTTTTGATATTATTATCTATGATTTTATTATTGATTCTATACAGCCATGCCAGCACTTCATCAGAAGGCCATGGGGACGGGATAAAGGGTAAACTTGATGGATTATCCATTTTGTTAGATCCAGTGAATGTGTGTTTGTGTGCTTGTGTGTTTTGTGGCTTTGTTCATATCGGCAACACAAGAACAATTCCGCTAAATAAACATAACCTAATCACGGATGTGAGATGAAGGAAATTCCCCCCCCCAAACACACACACACATACATATACAACAGGTAGCAGGTATTAGACAGCCTGTCAAACAGCACTGTATAAATGAGTGACAGCGCAGCATCTGCTTACACAGAAAGACATGACAGATAGACGTAAACCGGGTATGACTGTGATCCACTGCCAGCAGCTCTGCATTAGCTGCTTGTCTGATTATCTGTCTGTGGGACTGAACTCTCTCCTCCATGACCATCAATCCCTTCACAATCTCCCTCTGCATCGTCAGGTCATCACTCCTCTCTAATTGTCTGTCTGTCTGTCTGTTTATCTGCCTGTCTTCTGTTTGTCCATCACTTCTTTCCCCAGCCACTCAATCGGTATCATGAGGCCAGACCATCAGTCTGCTGCTGCATAACTATACATGCTGTACCATGTATGATTCTTATACTACACAGATATGTCCTCCTGCATTAATTCTATCTGCTCTCTCTCTCTCTCTCACTTGTGTCAGGACAAACCCATCGAGGGCTCCGCCACAACACTTGCTTCTAAAAGGAGAAAGAAAAATAGGACAGAACATTACTAAGAGAGCTCTGCCATGGCATGTCAGGGCAGTTTTTGAAGTGGCTTTGTTAAGTGTGTATTTGAGTCGTGAAGCCAGAAAGCAAAGGCAGGAGAGGTGGACCAAAGCTGGCAAGAAAGAGAGGCTTTGAAAAAGTAAGAATCCCCCAGAGAGAGGAAAGAGTGTGTATGTATGAGTGTGAGTTAAAAGATCTATAATTGGGTGGGAAGAGAGGCAATATTTTGGCGGAGCAGGGTATAAGTGGCTCATTTTTCACACTATTCCTTAGACAACTGGCTCAAGGAGACACACACACACAAAACAAAGTCCAATTCACCCCCTCCTCCTCCTCCACAGCTGCTGTACCTAGAGTAATGGGTTGCAGTACCTGTACCCCTGTGCTTCTTAGGAAGAGGAAGTCCTACCTATCTCAGTCCTAGCAGCTGCCTCCTGGGAATAAGCAACGGACAATATCAGCAGAGAAAACAGAATGACCTCTACTGCAGACACACAGCAGCACAGAGCAGGGGCAGAGAGAGGCAGCAAGAGAGGGAAAAAAAAACACACACACACACGTGACTGCAGAGGTGAATGAAGGCTGGGGAGGAAAGAGAAGGAGGAGAGACAGACAGATACAAGCAGAAAAGACATTCAAGATAGGTATCTTGATAGGCAGAGAAAGAGGAGAGAGACAGAAAGCTGGGTGGACAGACAGAGACTTGACTGCAGAAAGCTCTTCTGCAGTAAGTGGTTATTGATTGCAAGACAAGGGCTGAAGGATTCCATGGCCAGTGAACTGACACAGGATGCTGACTTTTTCCCCTCTTGTATAATTACAAACGCAATGAAATGCACAAGCAGAAACGCATTTAACACAAACAAGACCAATTTAACTGCAGCGTGCAATAAATACAGCCGAATCATGGCACAGAAAGCACCAGGAAGACTGTGCATTCAGGATGCTGTGCAGTCACATTGAGGAGGAGCTCTGGCACATAAGTGACCTTTTCACTACTAATGATCAGAGATGGCTGTGGTTGTAACAGTAGTAGGGACAAAATGAACACACCACCACACACTTTGAGCTCTCTATGCACTGCACACACACACACACACACACGCACACAGAAGACACACACAGAAGCACAGGCTGTATTCCAGGAAAGGAAAGATCACATCTGTCGTGCTCTTTCAATCTCTGAATGATGTTGATGTAGGTGACCTTTTAAATCAACATGAGACTACATTTTCTTAACTCTAGCTCTTTCTCTTGCTTTCTTTCTCTCTTTCTCTCGTATCAGGAAGCAGCCCGTCATTAAGCGAAGTGAAGGCAATCAACAGACAGAGATGCAGCCAGTTGTTTGGTTAATCTGAGCATGGATAGAGTTTCAGTAGTGATAGAAAAGTTGATTATAGGAAGTGGTCAGAGCTGTCGGTCAAATGTGCTCAAACTAAGGAACTAGAATGACTGCCTGTCACACACACACCCAGGGGGGAGACAATGTTGAGGAAACATTTTTTTTGGTAGCTGTCCTTTCTTCTCAGCAATTTTCTGTGGTTTGGCACACGTGTGTTTAAGTGAAATGCATGGCAAACTGCTTCCTGAAATAGAAATATGAATGCCTGATAGACAGCTTTATGTGAAAACCATGCAATTGTATTATTGTATTGCTGTGACAAAAAAAAGCAATGAAGCAAAATATTCTCCCATGTAAAAGGTCTTTTCTACTCCAGCATTCCAGTGTGGCCATTTTTGTGCTGCCAACTCAGGGCATATAGGAAAGATTTATTCACAAGAGAGGGGAGAGGTTGATGACTGGAAGGTGTAAGTCATTATTGCAGTAATATCCCACAGTTGTCACATTGTTCCAGCTCTGAGAGGCTGGGTGACAGTGCAGTCAGACAACAAGAAATTGAGAGTTACTGTCCCCCTGCTAATGTAACCATTTACTCCATCGACCCACACACATAGCACAGGAAGAAGGAGTTATTCAAGAAACAAAATCATTAGTCACTATTATTATTTAATTGATCATTCCATGCCCACAGGAAATGCAATTAATGTAACATCACCTTCCCCCTTTGTATAAAGGCACACCTAACAGTCATAAGACAATTGGTGCAATTTAAGGATATATTGTAACCAAACCTCCTTACAAATCTCTCACTTTAAAGACAAATCATGATTGTTAATGGAAGTCATTAACTTGTAGAACATGACATAAACGATTTCACAAATCATTAGGTACCACTCTTCAATTCGGCAAACATCTTACACACCAATTAAACAATGTATTCCTTTAAATTCATATTTCAGAACTGGTTCATCCTCTTCCACAAAGGAATAAACATGGTGGCCAGTAAACAGCAATGTGAATCAAATCTAAAAGTAGGAATTCCATGAATTAAATATGCTGGTTCAATCAGCTGCGAGACGAATTCATCAAGATATCTTAATCAATCAATCAATCAATCTAGGTACTGATAATGCTCGATCAGGAATGCAGATATGGGAGATAAACAAGACAACTTTAAAATGCCTGGGGTTTTCAACAGTGGCGTCTCTCCAGACAGATTTAACAGCACATTATCAGAGTGGACTTGCTTCAATCAATAAGTAAATCCAATGAGAGGTCTCAAAGTCTCTCAGGACCTCAGTCCGCGTCCTGGTGACGAATAAACCCGT
>NW_023339718.1:7605891-7606397 GCF_004916995.1 Morone saxatilis
GAAACAAAACCACAAAGCTTACCCTTTGATTCTTTGAGTTGTTCATCCTACTCAAAGAGGAGCACTTCGCTTCCCAACTCTCCAAAACTGGCAGCACGGGCGCTTTACGCAACACCAAGGTCCGTCCAACGTCCCAGCACACACCTCGCGAAATACCTTAACTCAGATTTTCCCTTTGAGGCTCCTCCATTTATAGACAAAATGAAAAATCCACTGACTGTCCCGAAAACAGCTGCCGTATATTAGCCTCAGAAGTTGTTAAGGATCCGCGCAGAAATCACAAACCCCACTCTTGGCAATCTGGGAACGGTAGCGGTCATGTGTCTGAACCTCTCTCTGTGCTGTCTTCATTATCATCATCGTCTTCGTCCCAGTAGCTCCAGAGCTCCAGTCCAGATTCACACACACACACCACCGCAAACACAAGGGAGGATAAAGACTGACCGACTGATGGACCAACCGAGAGCAGTTTCTGAGGAGGCGGGTGTGTGTGTTTGTGTGTGTGT
>NW_023339718.1:7606463-7609379 GCF_004916995.1 Morone saxatilis
TGTGTCCAGGGACCTCCAGGGGTCCTTGAGGAGCATCCCATGGGCGGTGACAACAGTTTTAGGAACAGTGTCATCCCACTGACATTCACCAGACGTACAGTAAAAGACATAATGCTAAATAAGATGATATTTTTCAGATGGGTTTGTTGTTGTCAGTGCAGTGTAGTACACACAGAAATGTTTTTCAGTGTTTACTGTCCCATGGGGGTTGCAGAGTCCCTTCCGAAATCCTACAAAACGGCAGTGCATGGTCTAAAGCTGTTTGGGAGAAACTGACATAAGAAGGATTTGGCAGCTCTGCGTTTGACCATGGTTTGAAGTGGGTTGCAAGTGTGTCAGTAAAATCCACTGTGGTCCCTGTGTGCCTGCACCGCCCACAGTGGAAAAAGACGTTTTTCTTTTTTTAAGTTATGACTCATACTTTTTTTTTTTCACAAGACACAGGTCAATATGCTCTTTGGATTGCTGAACAGCGCAGGCAAAACATCCCTCTTTTCCCACATGTCCTTGTGTGCATCCATGATTCACATAAAGTAAACAGCTGAAATACTGTACAGTGATCTTATATATCGGATACAGTATATATAGAAAAATAAACATTTTAAGTCCTTATAGGATTGGTACAATAGGGATAATTTAGTAAAAAAATAAGTAAAATATGGTCACTACAATACCATCACATCTTAAGATCCTCTGATAATATGTGTTTATTATAATGACTTGTGGGCGATGGGTATTGAATAATTCTACTTGGAATTGGACAGCCAATCAGACAAAAACCAAGTCTAAATATGAAAAAAATATTTTTAAATATCACAACACCACAGTGCCCACAAATAATGTTGTACTGACAGAACAACGTATCATTGCAGGGAAAATCGAAATCTTCATCCGTCTCCCTCTGCCCTTTCTCTTTCTGTGTCTGCCTCTGCTTATTGCCTGGCCCATATGTGCGCACTGGGAAGTTGTTGTGCAGCGGAGTGTATCGCCTTGTCGACCGGTGATGTATGAGAGTGATTTGTGGGCAGGTGGAAGCGGAAAACACAGATGAGTCCGGCTAGAATTAAGTGTGGGAATAAACCGGGACCGGGGTTGGGGGTGAATCAGCTGACTGAGAGTTTGGCTCCAGGAAATCCGCACTGGAAAACTAATAATGGAGTGTTCGGGACATCTTTTGCAAATACAAGGAGAACGTTGTGAAAACATACCTCTGCAGGAAATAGCTGCAAAGCACCAAACACGGTTTCCATTTTTATTGTTTTAACACTTTCCAAAATGTCAGCAGAGCAAAATGGATACAGCGAAGGAGGACTCGCTTTGTTGTTGTGTTGTTTGTGGGTGAGATGAGAAGTGGAATGAGATACACAGTCCAGAAATGCAGCAGATGACATGTAGGAGGATCAGGATGGAGGAGGAGAGACTCTGTGGGCAGCCTTGGCTAATGGCAACAGAGCAACAAAGTCCATCTCAATGGTGTCATAATACATCTGTGCCTCTGGCTGGGTGAATACAGCTCTCTACCTCTAGCTAAGGACAACAGAGGAGAGGGTGGTCAGTCATTTAATGTGTGGACACAAAAGCCAAAAGCTTTAAACACCAACAAGAATGTTAACAAAATCATACAGTGTTTAAAATCTGTCTTCTTATGCAAATCTCTCTGTGTGAGACGTGTGCAACAAAAACAAGATGAGCCCTGATAACTCGGGACTTAGAGCTGTAAATATCCCACAGTTAATCAGATTAAGGTTTCATCAGCAAGTAGCTGTGCCAGGGAGACAGCCGGAGAAATGCTGTTAGAGACAAATCTACATTCACAGTTCACTGGGGGATTCAGGGAACAACACGTGTGAGTGACCACATTCCAACAGCACACACAGACGAAACAAAACGATCCACCTTTTAAACTGGAAGATAAGGAATCAACAACAAATATACGGAATCTGTGAACATATTAAAGGAATGTGGATATAAAATAAGACACTTATTTGCACAGTGTCAGCTTCAGTTTTCCCATGCTGAATGAGTCAGTGGGACCCAGCTGAATGAAGGATAGCATCATTCCCAGTGTCATTATACTGCATTTCACAGGATGAGAGGACATTCCTCCAGCCATACTAAACAACGCAGCCCCCTCCCTCCGAGACTCAAGCACTTCCTATTGACTCTCTGACAAGAGTATTTTTCCCAAACAAGGATTTCTCTTCCTCTCTGCTGCTACTGTACATCCTCAAGATCCTTTCCTTCCTATTGTAGACAGAGGAGCCTGTTGTAGCCATGTGTGTCTAATTATAGCACTTAGTCACATAGTCTTTCTACACCATTCCCGTTTAATTTGTAATCTTTTCACAAGCTTGAATACGAATAAAATCCTAAGTAACTGCACAGTAAAAAGGCTTAGCAGAATTCACACTTCAGGCATGTACAGATTTGAATCTGGTGCCTTTGTTGACAGCAGTTGGTGAGAGACAGACCTGTGTTTCTCTTCCACATATTTTACCCTCTTTTTTTTATAGCCCTTTGTTTGAATAAAAGTCTCTGGGCAATTTCACATAAACTGACCCAAAGGAAGCACTGAACCACACGGATAAGCTTCAATTGCTTTATTGCAAGGTGCCCGGGAATAAGAGTGAAAATAAAAAAAGAGTGGGATAACTTTCTTCCTTTTACCACCATATTTTTAGACCTCTATTTATTTTACGGTGGCACAATCCCAACAATAATTGCAAATCTTTAGCTAAATGGTGCAGTACACATGGATTACCCACAACCCTGTAGTGTACATAACTTGAAATTACTGAACTAAAAATGGCAACAATTTAATTTATAGGACAGAAATTAGGATTGGCAACTAAATTGTATAGAAATTTAACTATATATATATATATATATATATATATATATATATAAAAAACTATA
>NW_023339718.1:7609479-7643952 GCF_004916995.1 Morone saxatilis
ATATATATATATATAAAAAACTATAACTACACTATTCTAACAAATAAACTGCAATCATTTTATATTAATTGTGCAGCCATACTACATATGCATCTATCCATTATTTATTGCCCCTCTTATTTTCTATAACAGAATCCCTTGTTTGTAGATGAAACACAGAAAGGGAAAACAATTTATCCTCTTGTTTATTCAAGTTGAGCAGCCCCCTACTGGCCATAAGATGGCATGGCAACATCTACAGACACTATAACAAGATAATTCACTCCTCTCCTTCACTCTAATTGGTGAACTATGCCCCATGTCTCAGAAACGCTTGGGTAGCCTGTAAATCTAGATTATACCTCATCTATTGCAGTCACAAAACCACTAACACAGACATTCATAATCAATAAAACAGCATCAATGTCTGCAGCATTAAACATCACAAGACATTTATGTCATCAGTGACACATAGCTATTGCAACCTATACCTTAGTATTATGCAAGTTAAAGCAACAGTGATCATATTCAAAGCTATATATAATGACTGTCAATCTTGGTGGATCTTACAGTGACAGCTGCGGTTACCAACTGTGAGGACGTGTGCTATGTTTGTGTGTTTTATGCAGGCCTAAAATAGTGCCTCAACAAACTTACACGTGTAGTTACATAACAACCAGCCTGTGTCCAGTGACATACTGACCAATGGCACTGTGCTTCAGAGGGGTTTGGTGTAGCAGGGGTTAACAGGGGTCCTCAGTCCAGTTAGCTTATCTGTCTCAGCCAATCATATCGAGCCATGCTTCTCCCCAGAACCAATAGGAATCCCTGTCCAGTACCTTAGTCCATCCCAATGAAGACTGAGTGGATTAACCTTTTCATCTCCTAATGATGACAAGGTTAAAAAGACATACACTGACATATGGACACCCTACAACTCTTGACAACCTATAGAAGCTCTACAAGCTTTTTTTAAAATAGCTTCATTAATCGAGGGGACAAAGGAGGACACAGCAGGTAATGGAGTCAAAAGGTGTGTGTGCTTAGGTGTGTGTTTGTGTATGCAAGGAGAGAGCAGAAAGGAGGAAAGACTATGGTACTAACACAACTCATCTAGCTTTCATAGGGTATTATACACATCCCACACCCACACCCACACACACACGCACACACACACACACACACAGACCTTCTCCTAATGTGACCCTGAGATTTTGACCCCAAGTCCCAAACATGACATCATCCAGCTGGAGAGTTTGTTCCACTGATCTCATCATAGTGAGACAGAGAGGCTGTTTTTTTGGGGAGGGGTGTTGTTTAGGGGGGGGGAACAGCTCAGCCATGCCTCTCAACGCCTCGTACCAAAACAAGAGGCCCCTTTCATGGGCCTTGGCCCTCAGATCTACCTCAGCCTAAAGCCCCAGCTCCTGCTGACCCGCCTCCAAACCTTGGAATTCCCCAGTGACGAGTTTGCCTTCGGCATTTAGGTTTTCGTCAACAACACAGACATCCATCTTCTCAAGGCAATCCAACCAACATCAGTCACATAAAACTTAAGCTAGTTTCTTGTTGCAGTGATAACAAAGCCCTCCGCAGATGCTGTGAGGCCATTGGCTCAGCCTGTCACAAACAAACTTGCTATTTATGTGATGTTACTGGGTCTCTTACAGACTGTGAAAATTAGACATGGAGACAGAGACAATAACGTAATTAGATCATATATGAAGGAGAGAAGAGATCCTCTCTTGTCCTTGATGAAAGCAGAATGGACTCTCAGATGGTCAGACGGCAGCTCTCCAAATGCTGACAGCGTTGTTCCACCTGCCAAACACACACACGCAGCAACTTCATGGCCAAGGATCCTGCAGTGTGTGTGCAGTGATTCAATTAGACACTTTGGCTTGCTGCTTAAACAAACATCACACACGCTGCCCCAAAAGACACAATCTTTAGGGTCACAAGGACGCTGGTGATGCTACAGATGCTATCCACTTCAGGGGAATGTTCACTGGGGAATGGATTGTTTTAATGGTGGTAATTGTTTGTTTAGACAGCTCTTGCTTCGTATTTGTCCTCCGCCTCTCTGACTCCCACCTACTCTGTGTTCCAGGGTGCATGGTAACAGTGTTGAGAGGTATAGAGAGATCAGAGATCAGAAAGAGAGAGATAAACATACAGAAATAGATTTAATTTATTCATGCACACTTAAAACTCGCCCACATACTTTGCATATACACCATCAAAGGCACATGAATCAATAAAGTCACTGCATCAACCACAAACTTACAAACAACCATGTACACTGTGCAGTTTATCTCACAAGTTAGAAAGCATAAAAACAGAGCGTAAATTGTATCCATATGGACAAACACAAAAGAAACATCCACAGACTCAATTAAACACATTACCAAATGCTCCTTTTAACACAATGTGTGTGTGCACACATTTTCAAAGACAACCATCTGATTAAACAGCATGTGCCGCCAGCTGCATCTCCAGAACATGTTCAGATGTTCTTAATTACATGTTTTACAAAGGAATACAACATTTTTAATATCGCCACTTGAAAACAGTGACTCATGAATTGTTGACATGATAAGTCAAACATAGCTTCAAATCCAATCTGTGCTGATTTGAATAATGCCTGCAGTCTCAATTCAAACTGGTTAAGTGCCTCCATTTTTTCTTTGCAGCTGCAAAAAAAAATCCTTTAACTTCTAAAACCTGTGTGCACAGGTGAAAGCAGAAAGAGTGGAGAAGGAGGATTAGAGAAAGGTGATAATGAAGGGTGAGATAAAAGAGTGTGGAAATAAGGGCTGAAAGCTGAGATAGAGCCAGAGAAGCGAGAACAGCAGAGTGAAATTATCAAATAGATTCAGGCAGAGATAGCGCAGAGAGGGAGGGGAATGACAAAAAGAAACAGGCTGGGGAAGGTGCAGGGATTCAAGTCGATGTTCCAATAACAGCACCTCTCAGTTTGGCTTGGTGTTTTTTCCTTCTCGCTCTCCTGGCTCACGCCTGCTGTTTTTCAAAGGAAACTGGCTCAGGTCGCGGCATCTAACCGATTTCTGCTCACACAGAGTGCCTATTCAGACCTGAACTGCTCCTCCTAACCACTGCATGGGCGATGGCTGGGGTGGAGACTGGGGCACAGGGGGGGATAAAGCACTGAGATGAAGTCCAGGGGGGTTAGGGGGAGCATTGGGGTGCAAAGGTGAGGTGGGGAGCCAGATGGTTTGGAGTCAGAAGACTTGAGGCTGGCAGGGAGGGAGGAAGGTTTGGAAGAGATGGCTGAGGGTCAGGATGTAGATGTGCGGTTCCAAAAAGGAGAGGAGGGCTTGGTAGGGAGCGATGGGTGTGTGTGATGTGATACAAAGCCTCCTTTCTCCTCTACCTCACACACACCGTGCCTGCTTTTGGCATACAGCACTGGGAGAACTGGAACTCACTGTAGCTATCCATGGTACAGATGCCAAAGACACACTTCAATACAAATACACAACACACACAGCAAACAGACTGAAACCTATGCACATAACACTTACAAATGAATAAACTTGGCTGTTTCACTTTATTTTAGGCTGTTGCATGACTGTAGGAAACTCTTCCATCTAATTTAAAACAAATGCAAAAAGCCCATTAAAATAACTCACATTCACGGTGAAATCCAGGTTTGTAAACCTAATGTACCTAATTAAATCAAAGCACTACGCTTGATTATATAGCTTACAGTATTGGTTTATTATTAATCTTTGCAAATATTTACTCACAGACTCTCAGGAGCACACAGACGCACACAGACGCACACAGACGAGCTCAGCAAGGAGCAGTGTACAATGAAGTGGTCCGTTGTGGAGGAATGTGTTTTGGCTCAGATACGACTGTGTATTCTGTATCACAAGAGAGCGAGCGCTGTTAGCTTTAGCACACCTTCCACTGAAGCAAGCAGGTCTGGTGTAACTTAGGCTACCTAAACAACCTCACAGCTGAACTAACATACACACACAGTCGCCTACAGATGCACACACAGATTTCAACTGCTGACTGCTTCTTCGTGGAAGGATATATTGATACTGATGAAAAAGCTACAAGGACAGAAGAGGCAATAAAATCAAGAATGAAGAAATGAATGGTGACAATGATAAATGAAGAGGATGATTGAAAGATTACAAATGACAAAAACGTCCAGGTCCAGGTAAGACAGGGCATTGAAGCTAAACTTTACATTGCATTGTTTTGCTGGCCCAAAATAAATAAGATCAACCTTTGCTCTTGCTAGAAATTCATCATGAGGGCTGAGATTCATCAGTCTGACCAGAGCGCACCAGAGGATACAGGTTTACTGTCCCTGAGCAGGCAAGGATTAACTGCTGTCAATTTGGCCTTTGCCCTCCAGGACCTCCTACATTTAGAAGGCATGCAGGGTTTGCGGGGTCCAAATATCTGTTACCAGAGCTGATACCCAAAAGGCTTTATTACAGAAGGGGAATGTTTTGTCTAAAATAGAAACAGGGGTTGCACTGATCTGGGTAAACAGACTAACTTCTGATAAGTCGCACTCAATCAATCGGACAAGGCAGCTTAGTGATCTGAGATCAGAGAAAGACAGTGGATACCAGTCAACGGATATTTAAGGCCAGTCTGTGATGTCTAGAATTTACAGAACTATCTGTGGCATGGCCACAGCTAAGTTTAGGGTTTGGGAGCGTGTGAGAGGTCAAACCCGAGTCCCGGGTGAGGCAGCAAAAAACTCCTACCTGACCCCCACACAAAAAGTCACCCTCGCCAACAACGGTCAGAGGTTGGGCGTCCACAACTGTCTCTCTCTTTTGGCTTAAGGACTTCTATAGAACTGGTTAATAAATATTATTATCAACCTGATTACTAACACAATATCCTAAGGAAACAAAAAGCATGAAAGGAAATGTTGTTTGTTGTTACACATTTGAGAATGCTGATATACAATCAAAATGAAAAAGCTTACAGATTTGAACATTAACTGAACTTTAGACTATTTCAGTGTTGCACTTCAGCACATAATTCAGGGAATCTCTAACCAGTTGCTCAGTAGCATATTCTTAGCTTTACTTCCCAGGTTGTGTTTTTTACAGGTTCAACAAATGGTGGTGTGTCAGTTCTGGGTCCTAATAGCTACAACAACTGCAGCAGAACCCAAAAAGGGAACCTCTTAAATCTTTCATCAGATGATATCACAGGTATGATCAGCAATAGCCAGAGCTGTTGCAGCTAAATGTCCCAGGCTGCACCCCTTCTGAGTAGAGCTGGGCTACTCTGACCCAGTGAGGTCAACACACATACACGCTCACACATAGAGAAAGTATTGTGCTTTCGAAACAATGACTGACCTACAGAATGAAATGTACAGGACAAATCCTGCTTTTATAAGTTGGGCAAAAATGAATGACCTCAGAAAACCTTTTATCAGACGTCCACATTTAACTCTGGCAAAGCCACGACCCATGTATTCAAGGCCAGTCTGCAGGCTAAAATTAGACCAGGGAGAAAGTATCCATCTACGGCCCTGTTGCTATTGATGGGGAGAGGGGGACAGGACAGGGGGATGGAGCCTGAGAAGGCGAAGAAGGCCACAAACCAGGATATGAGAGGGAAACATAAAAAAAAATAAAAAAAATCTGTGTCCGGGTCTGCGATGACAGGAAATGGTGTGTATGTCTCTATTAATGGCAGTGGGTTCAATGACATCATGTTGTCGCTCCCGGTGGGAAACAGTAATTACACAAGACCATTTCCTGCTTCCCATCAGCCACCTCTCTTCTGAGAGCAATCCTGTATTCTGTGGGTAAAATTGTACACTTTGCAAGTGAAAAGGCACTGCAATGACTGTCTTATGGGCCTCATAAGAGAGGAGGGAAAGACTAACGAAAACAGTGCACTGGAGCCAAGAATGCAGCCATTTCTATTATAACAGACTTGTTAAAACCTGGAGAGCAGAAAAGTTACTTCCCACTGAGCTTGAAAATAACACAATGGCTGCTCTCTCTTCCCTCCTGACACAGCAATTATATGTGGCTGAGGAATGCTGGAACCTCAGGACATGCATGATCTTCTCACTTTTTAATTTAAAAGGACAGACACTCTTTATCTTTTGAGATGACCAGTACAGACCAACAAGGTATTACTGTTTATGTTATAAATGTATATGTGTATGTGTGTACATGAGGTGGGAGTGTCTTTCAGTGTTTTCTCATGTTGCTGCAGGGAAGAACAAAAGGAGGAGAAAACAGTTTACGGGGTAATAACTGCAAGTTGTGATTACCCAACAGGACCATTTATGAAAGACGCTGGAGCAAAAAAAAACATCCATAGCTAGCTGAAATTACAGTTAGGCTGTGGGCCGTGCAGCTCAGCAAGATACAAAGAATCCCTGTCTCATAAACCCACCCAGGCAGAAGAGACATGGGGGGGAGAGAGGGGAAGAGAGAGTGACTGTGTGAGTGTTTACTAGCAAAAATACTTATATGAGCTGAAGACGAATGCAACTTTGTATACGACAAACTGAAATTCTCACTGGGTTATTGCAGAGTAATACCTCTCTGCAGCTGACCGTGACCTCTGTACCCCCTCTAACAGAGGAGAGGCAACAAGGGAGTTTTCCCATAGGGCTAAATAAGGGCTCATCGTCTTGTTATTATACATTCCTACCCTTTAAATTGCATCTACAGAAATAAAACTGGAATCAAGACAACAAAATGCTTAAATGGACAAAGATCTTCAGACAGAAATGCCTGTTATCTACATTCCACCATAATGCCCTTGATTCAATATTCAGACAAAGTACCACTTTCCAAACTAAGCCTGGCTGTAAACAAGTTTATTCATCAAAGGACGCTCTGTGACAGGAACTAATAAGCAGATCAGTGCACGATAAACTTGGTAAAAAGACCTCGTGATAGCCGATTTGTGACATTTCAGGCTCCAGCCACTACAAAAGCCTCAGGGAAATCCCTTTTGCAATGTACCCTTGAGCATAAGTGGCTCTAAAGTGTAATGAGAGTTTCAACATTTAGGGAACTGTAACATCCCAGAAAGATAATAAACTGGACTCCATACAAGCTGAAGATGGTGAGAGTGTGTGTCATTTCATAGTTGCCTATCTCCGCTTATGTGATAAAAAGCCAAAACACCTGGCACGCTCTGTGGCATTTGGCACAGGTAGATAAACAAAGACACCTCACACATGAAAATGATGCCAGAATGCTAGCAGGTACAAAACACCAGTGAGTGATATCAGCTCTCTTACAGCCCCTGTGTCACACAGCTGACGGCTTCTTGGACTGGATTTCAGTTGACTTAGTGAGAAAGAAAACTGTCTGCTTTTTGCACCTCTAAACAGCTGCAGCACAGACAGCCAATATCTCTTTGGCTTATGGGGCCAGAAAATAAAGTATATTAAAATTTTCCTTTGAAATTCCTGTAACATTTCCAATGACCATGTGTCTCCTCTTCCTTTCAACTCTGTCAGGAATGAAACAGACACATTCTTCAGCTATTTCCTTCATTAAAAGAACAGAGATTGTGGAGGTTTGCAAAAATGTGGTTAGATATTGCATTAGTGATCCCTTTGTCATGTTGTATGGAATGACTCCTTTCTCTGTCTTTCTTACAACACAATACTAGCCTACACTCACACACTCACACTCCCATAGGGACTTATGAGGCCCATATGTGCAGCTGTGGACTGTGAATGAACCCCAGTTGGAAGGGGAGACACAGAGAGAGAGAGAGAGATGGATGGCATGCAGTGTTGTTTTCTGTTTGCTGTTAGTGAGAGCTTTGCCATCTGTAAACGGGGAGACCACACAGGTGTCTGCTCTACTTGTTTGTCACATAGAAATATCCTTCAACCAACCCCTCTGTAAATTTTGCAACATACTGAGGCACAGCTGCAGACTCAGTTCGTTAACACAGATGGACTATACTTAAAGGGGGGACAGACGTGTTTGAAAAAAAGATTTCAATTACGACAGAGCCTGCTTGTATTCAGGTTGAATAGCCAATCAATCAAGAAAAAGAAAGTAAAACAGTCTGAGACATGATCACACATGCTTCTTCAACTGACACACCCCAAAGCTTTGAGGTTGTGTGAAAACAGGCAAATAAAAGCAACACAATTTCTTGCAGAGGGTCAGAGACAAGTGGTGGTCAACTGCAAAACTCAAATAAACTTTTACCTGTAAACTGAGGGCAATCTGGCGGATGTACATCATGTTGAGGTCCTCCAATATCCACAGTTTTTCCTCCATGTTTGCGAATTTATCAACTGGCATCCTTTAGGCAGATATCCACAGAATTACTTCTCCTTGGAGTTAATGATCTGGCTCAAACTGCTTCCCCGCAGGTACCGGGGAGAGAAAGTTCATTATGACAGTGTCCTGTTCTGTCGCGAGTCATACAATCAGTGCGTAAAACAATGCGTAAAAGTTCCGCTCCTCATCCAAAACAAGACTAGTCGCTCCGGGTAAACAGACAGAGGTGGAGTGGATGACAGCATCGGCTGCACTGTAGTAACCCTGTCCATAAAATCCCCCAACCCGTTCACGGCGCGTATTCTTCTTCTCTACTTTTCTCCGGGCAACAAAGATTCTCTCAAACACCCACAGTCAACACCCAGCGGTAGCGGGGAAAGAATGGAGCCTTTTAAAATGCAGTTCTCTTCTTTGTGTCCCTGTGTCCCAATTGTGAATGCCGTCTATCCTCTGTGTGACAAGAGACCTCTCCACAAAAGGGCATCGCCTCTGCGGGAGTGATCGACACAACTACTCCACTGTGTGCGCCCTGGCGCTCCCCAACTCGCTAAGTTAACCCCTACGACGCGCCTCTGGTGATGGTAATGAACTTTTTAAAAAAAAAAAACAGAAGAAAGAAGAAAAAGAAAGGGAGAGATTACTGTAGCACTCCTCCACGCCCCTTTAAACAAACAAATGGCTAAATACCCCAGCACCACACAAGCATGGCGGGGTGGGGGAGCTTTGTTCTTTTTACCGGCTTGATAATAAATGGAGAAATTATAACCGTATCATCTGGCGCCGGTCATGAGGGGAGGCAACAGTGAAAATGTACTCAGATGTTATCCAACACCAACGTGATTCAGTAAATATCTAGGTGGTATACATTAGTGAATTTATATCACTCTGCAGTTCCTTCTTTTTAGGAACTTGTTTTTAAAACAATATTGAAAAGATTCACCCAGATGCAACTTTTGCAGCTCAGATATTTGAAGAAGAAATTGTGCAGTTTAGTAGGTCACAGGGTCGGAATCCTTTGGCAAATTCAAATACATATTTCATAACTCAGAACCCCAGTGTCACAGATAGTTTCAATCTTTTATCGCGTAACTTTTTAAATATTAATTTAAGTCTCTCCTGGCAATTCTTACTATATCCAAAAAAAAAAAACATTAACTCCCTAAAAAAATCAGTCAACTTCACATTCAGTGTAAAGTTAGATGGTACATAAATATGAAAAAGTTGTTTTTGAAGAAAGAAATATTTCCCTACATTGAAAGAAAAAAAATCATGTTTAAGTCATGCGCCGGGGCAAGGACAGTCTCCGTTCCCATCACTCCAGCTGTTTGGTGACCAGTTTCCTCTGTCCTCAAAACAAGATAATCCTAAAATTCACTCCATGTGACTCTCAGCCATAAACTGCACTGAAGGTTCCGCTTCTGTCCTCTGGGAAAAGTGGTTTACAGTCAGTCTGCCTTCTCTCTTCAGAACATACACGACAAGTAAGAGAGCATTCTTCCTGTTCATCCTCTCCAGCGCATGTGTGTGAGAGCGAGAGGGAGAGCACGTGTGTGTGTGTGTTGTGTGTGTATCCTTCCTTGGGGAGAGGGTGAGATCAAGCTGCGTAAACCACAAGCTGACCCCTCAACAGGAAACCGGCGTCACATTGCGCACTGACCACTGAGGCACATTAATTAAAACACACATTCTTCTTCTGGTGTTCACCAACACCAACGCAAGGGGAGTGGACCAAGTGATTTCAGGGAGTCACTGACTGATTTCAAGAGCTCATCATGAAAAAGAAGATCATTTCATTTTTGATGTATGTTACTTTGACATGACTTTTAGGACCACTCCTCTCCACACACACAACCATATGGCACTCAATCACTCTGAAAGCATGTTCTATTCACTCTTTTACACAGGCAAACAGTGAAAACAAAGGAGCTGTAAAAGCCCTTTCACCTCGAAGGAGAGGAGCCAGGGCTGCCAGTAGCAAGCCGGGTCATTTCCCCAAGAAAAGCCTCCACCCTCGAGAGTTTAAATCACCCGGCTAATCTGTCGCAGACACCGACATGCACACTGTAAGAGAAGAGATTTATTGTTCTTGAGGTGGAAAGAGAAATAGTTGAGGTGAATGCACAGAGGGAGGGTTATGGGTGCTCGCAAAACATTCTGGGGCTCTTGCACAAGTGTGTGTGTGTGTGTGTGTGTGTGTGTGCATGCATTCGATTCACAGTTCACTGCGTGTAGATTCATATCCAGTCAATCCCCTCTGAAAGTTGATCTGGCATGCTGCTGAACTGGAAAAATATTCACTTAACAAGAACTCAAACATTATACTGAGTTGTGTTAAAACGGGCTCAAGTGATACTGTTTTTCTCACAGCTGTTCTCACTTCTTCTTTGTTAGATGTGGCTGTATAAAGAATGAACAAGCAACAACAGAACAGTTTTCTACTCCAATGCCACTTAATCCATTTAGTCTTTCTTGAGTCACTCTATTACACCAGCTGCAGGTCCTTGAAGCAGAACATGCTGCAGGTAAATCTCCCTGCAGTAAAACACAAAGACTGACACCTTATGACAAAAGCCCAGAGGCTGAACAAAAACAGACAGAAAACAGCTATTATCTCAATGACAGGGCACGCGGGCACGCTGGCAGGCAGGCAGGCAGGCAGGCAGGCAGGCGGGCGACGAGCTCAAACACAGAGCATCACTGCTTCTTGGCCAGGAGCCACTGAGGACGAGGCAAAATCAGGTATTGAGAGACAGTACATCAGTGGTTAGTGGAGAGGCCTGACAGCTTTAGGCCTGGCTGGGATTTTGTTATGTTAAACAGAGATTGCCTACTGATGGGATGTGGATTTGCATCTTGTGACTAAAAGCTAGGTCTGACTGTAGCGGGCCAGATGTGCTAATTGGCTGCGATGAGGGAGGAGTGAAACCAATGTATTACACAATCAGTTAATCCAACACCAACTCTGAGGTTTGATCAAAACAGGGAGGATTAGGTAAACAGAACACGGACAGGAATCACTTGTTCCATGAAAAGATTAGAACATTTGGGTAGAATCTGTCCTCCCAAACACACACACACACACACACAAACACACACACACACAAACACACACACTGACCCTTGCATAATAGGTTCTGAGGAGGTTGGACTGCTTTCAAGACAATAGCCGGTGCATTACTTGTTTCTGAACGGATGTGTGGAAGAATATGGAAAACTTCCTGTCCATGCACCTAATCAGCTGGAGGAAACATACTGGAGTCAGAGTTAAGGATCACTCTATCAGCCAGTGGTGCTGCACCAAACAGACATATATATAGTTTTTGCAGTGGAGGAAAGAAAACATATTAATTGTAAGAAATATTTTTATTTTAATCCTTTAAAACACCAGTTGTTGGTCAATTAGGTGGTGATGTTTTAGGCAAGGGGAAAGGTTGTTGAGGCAAATGGATTCTCAACAGCTATATAATTCACTGTAATAAAGCGTTTTCTATCAGATTTAATACCTTTTTCACCACAGTATTGCAGAAATCTAGGAAAACAGGGCAAGTCTGATGGGGCAAGAAACACAAGCTTTCAGATTAAATTTCATCCAGGTTATCAAAACCACTTTATTTGGAGGGAAAAACAAAAATCTGTGCACCAGAAATGTTAGTAAAAACATTTGGTAGTAGTAACTCTCATTGCACAGGAAACTGCACAAGTGTGGCTTGTTAAAGGACCAGTGTGTAAGATTTAGTGGGATCTAGTGGTGAAGTTGCAGATTGCAACCAACTGAATACTGCTCACTTTCCAAGCATGTAGGGGAAAGTATGGTGAAAAGGGCCCTTTCTAGAGCCAGTGTTTGGTCTGTCCTTCTGGGCCATAGCTAATATGGCTGTTCAACATGGCGGCCTCCATAGAAGAGAAACCTCTCCCACTGTAGATAAAAACGGCTCATAAAAAGGTGACAAAAACAGAACAGAATTGTATTTTCAGGTGATTATACACTAATGAAAACATACCTATGAATATTATATGAAATTTCTGCCTCCTACATGTTATAAATTGGACCTTTAACCCTGATGGATATTTACATCAGACAGTTTTGGCCATAACTTTAATGTTTCCCTTCATTTAGTCTTTTAATTAAGCTTGTCTAACCTGGAGGTTTGTTTTTTCGGTCACACTCAGGTTTCTTGCCAATCAGACTTCTTTTTAGGAATGATGATGTGTTTTCTGGATCTCTGCAATTAACTTGGTGAATTTAATGTCATTGTTACCGATGGGAATAAAGGCAAAAGCTATGAAAATAAGAGACTAGTGGTAATAAATCCTTTAATATCACCAGACTCATATGTTTCAGAATACAGTCTTCAGACAGGCAGTCTACAAAAGACAAAAAAGAACCCTAAGGAGATCCATGTGATACTCTGGAAAGTGTAATGAAAACAAACACACTGATGATTATCTTATAAGTGTCATTTTCAACGTCTAATCGGCACCATCATAGCGCCTCAGATAGCAAAGCCACCTTTTATCTTCACAACTGTAGAGTCTGTGCTAAAGGTTAAACGCTGTCTTTAGATCAACACACAGTGTGGCAGCAAAATAGGGCAGAGAAACAGGAGAAGGACCAAGGCCAGCCAGGCCCCAAACCACAACAAAGCATCCCGACTGTCATCTATATCCAATCTGAAAACTGAACCCCACCCACACCACGATTCCCACTCACAACTGAGACATATGTACACAGACACAAACCTACACTTACATACACAAATACACACCCAGACATAAACAAACACTCTGTGAACCATGTGAACATAGTATACACACACACACACAAAATTAAACTGTGGCAGAAGTGTCTCAAAATATGAGACGAATACAGCTGATGAAGGTTTGTCTAACTGATTATGGCTTGTCAAACCAGTGTCCTCCCTGTTGATTTGCACAGGCCTCAAAAGTAAAATAGGACAGAATTATTACAGAGCTTTCACTAAGTATATTTTCACACTCTCAGACATTTGATTACACAAGGACAGTGAGAGAAAAAGAGATATCGTTCAAATAATTTATAGTCAAACGCTGAAAATGGGATCTGAAAAAGCATCAGGTTACAAATCTGTTCCTCTGAAATGTGTGTCAAATAAAAAGATAATTCATAAAAGGTCTACGGTTTTTATACTTTATAAGATAAGAAAACAAAGAAACATTTCTGTGATTGTGCACAGTTACAGAGAGAAAAAATTTCCCATCAGCAAAGGGGCAGACACACAAAGAAACCAGTGAAAGTTTAAAAGTCAGTCTACTAAAAATAAAAAATAAAATCAGCCTAAACAGATTTGAATATCACAGGACTTCAATTACACGGCTGTGTCACGGCAGGTACTGGGTCACATCTGTTCGACTTGATGACAGCAGCGTGTGACGAGATGTGAAACCAGACGTATCATGAGAGAAATCCCCCTGGAGGTCAGTTCTCAGTTATAGAGCATGAAAAACCTGCGCTGACAGCTACGCAGCCATAACTCAGACACAGAGACGCAGTAATGACATTGTAAATCTCGTCGACGGTCTACCTTGTTATTAGGTGTATCAGTTTCAGTCTGTAACGTCTGAGTGATCTAACTTCTACTTTCAGATTAGATAGAGGGGATGTTATGATGATGCATGTCCTAGAGAAAGTTCTACTCTATATCTATGATCGAAACTTGAGTAATGTTATAAATGAAATTTTGGAAATGGGCCCATGAATCATGCAGCTGGTGTTCCTCTTCTATTGGATATCCTATATTACAAAAAAGGATGTATGCGTCACAGTCCATAGACCAGCTTAGAAAAGCCGGGGGAGAAGCCTGCCTCATCTTACACAGCGAAAACATAACAGGGAGGCTTTTTAGGACCTGATTTAAACCATCTTATTTCTCAACATCGCCTCTTGTACTGCTTGCCATGAAGGAAAAACAGGCTCAGTCATACACAGACACATACATACTTGTCAGAAGTAAGCAGAACACTCCGGCTGCTTCCTAGAATTATTGCTGACTTTCAGGAACGCTACCTCAGCCAGTCACAGGAGACTGCAGCATCTCATCACTCTGAAGGACCGGGCAGCTCAGTGAAAGAGAAACTTACTCGTTAGGCAATTCATCTCCATCGATTTCTACCCTCAGGGGTGCAGGCTGTGCAATATCAGAGCAGGATATGTGTGGATTTAAGAGGATATGTGCACTGAGGCAATTCATTTAGTATTAAAAAATGTGAATGCTTTTCTTAAATTATTATCAATCACTGCAAGGTGAATATAAAGTGAATATCAAAAGAGGTAACGGAAAGGTGAATAAGGAGAGAGGAAGGTGTGCCGTTCCTGCTACAGAATCTGAAATGGAGCAATAGCTCCCTCTGCAGAGCAAAAGCAGCAACACAGCAAAATGTGTCACCATGTGAGACACGATTTAGTCAGATAAGACAGATGTGTGTTCATATAAGAGTTCTAATGAGGAGACTGACAAAGAGACTGAATGTTACAGACGGTAATGTGCTTGAATTCCTTTTCAGGCTAAACCAGACATGACAAGGGTCCACAGACATGAGGGCGAGGAGTGAAGAGAAAGACAGAGACAAAGAGAGACACAACAAAACTCAATGTTCCATATATAAATAAGGGGGCTGTAGAAAAACAAATGAAATTCAGCTTTTTTTATTTGCCATGAGGTCACTCCTGCCAGACCATAATAAAATATTTTTAGCAAAGGCTGCTGTTTGTAGTAAAAGTCTGTCTGGACAAAATCTAAAACAGAAGCCATAAATGTAAACATCTGCAGAAACAATATAAGAATCTAAACATCTGCACCGAAGACATGAGGGAGAGCATATCTCAAACTGACAAGCAGAACATCTTTAAAGGTTACTGGTTTCTGCTCAGCTAGGGGCAAGGGAAGAAAGTCTAATAGGCAATTGACTGAACTGATTCAATATGCGTGAACCACTGTCATTGATTTTGTTTAAATGAAGTGAGATATTTAACCTGAACCCTTCGTTTTACATACCCAGCTTACATGTTTTTGATCAATGCACATGTTCCGGTTTGAACTGAATTTAGCAATGAATTTATGCTTAATAAGATGTTTATTTGAGTTATTTTAGTTGTCTTGCTTTCAAGAACACATATTTGAGTTTTGTTTATTACTTCACCCATAAATTACATCACCCAAACCATCAGCCACACACATCCATTAGTCAGCTGGTTTTCTCATCTGGTTGGCTAAAACTGGGGATTCCCCTGGCGACAACTGAGTCTGTATTACATATACACATACAGTACATATAAAACACACATCCCCATCATTTTGAAAACAAATTACATATTGTATATGGTACAATGAGTGTGTAGAAACTGATTACATGGTCAATTTGTCTCTCTTTTTTTTTTGATTAATAGAGTTTCATACTGTCGTTTTATCCATTAAAGAAAATTGTAAATGAAAAAATACCCACACAGATTTCCTAGATCTCAAGGCGGTGTCTTCCAATGTCTTATTTTGGCAACATTTCAAAGGTATTCAATTTGCAATCACATAAAACAGAGAAAAGCAGCAAATCCTCACACTCGACAAGTTAAAATGAGCAAATATTTGCCATTTTTGCTTAATAAATGGCTCAAAGAATCCATTACTAAAACAGCTGATACACATTTTCTGTCTAGATGATTAATCGACTAATCGTCTTAGCTTTAATGGTTGAACACTTTTTGAAGAGACTCACTGCAAAAGGTGCATCACATTCGGTTAGATATTAACTGTGAAATAACTAAATTTATTTCCTCTTGTCATAACAGTGAAAGTCTGGAATTTTTAAAATCGTTTCCAATTCAAAACATTAAATATATTCTACATATTTTTTTAATTATTCATGAACTAATTTGGACACTGATGATTTGTCTTATGCTGCCTGCCAGATGTCTTTTAATGCTGACAAATGGTGCTAACTGGCATTCAACCTGATCTACCTATTATGAACATTTTTGGTAATATATGATTGATAAGTCAACATTGAAGTCCTTTTTCACAATAGTTTATTTTGTCGACCCTCTATACTTTATGGTATGCCCGTCGAGGCATCCACAGTTTCATTCACACCTTCAGTAAAGGTGATTAAGCGTCCAAATCCACCTTAGTGAACATCCAGACAAGCTGATCTCTTTCTTTTTCTTGACGTAGGCAATAATGGAAAACTAGCGACAGACACGATAAAAATAATTGCTGAGAGAGCAGGAACAACACAGCGATACAACAAGATCTGACACCACACCGTCTGCCACTGGGCCCAGTAAACAAACACATTAAAACACAGGCATGCTGGCAGGGACTAGTACACTATGCAGCATGCAGGGAAGGCAGACATGCATAATAGACCCATCTGCTCTCATAAAGTCAAACACCTGCTCGGCATCATCAAAACAGAGAGCAACATCATTGGTGGTTATGCCCCTTTGCCCTCTCCTCTCCACAGATACATCCACTGATCTCCAGGCTGTGGTGCAAAAATCTCCTTTCATCTAAGACGCAGTTTTGGATTTAGACTTAATGCTGCACTAAATTATTTAGGAGAAAAATGTCTGTTTTTATAGTGTGAGGACAGAAATGCAATAAAATACCAATATTCATCAACTAAACACCTACAGTTTCTGGTTATTACCACAGTTCACAGCAGGCACACAGGTGACTTCACTTAGACTCATCACTTGCTCAGTGAGATTGCACAAAATGAAAACAATTGTCCAAATCAGTGCAGGAACAGGCATGCACATTACACCTACCCCCCTCCCACACACACACACCTCTAAACATTCCTCAGTATCGATTCCTTTCACAGCGCATTATTCATCTGTGTGAAAGAGAGGCCCTGACTCCATCTATTTTACAATAACATCAGGTAAGTTATGTGATGTATAGAAGCAACGGATAAAAAGCATTTGTCCAGAAAAAAATGAGAGAACAGGCTGGAATAGAAAGAACAGCAGAAAGCTTGTGGCATAGTGGGCTGACATAGACATGCCCCATATTCTTCAGCCTTAATGACCGTGTGAAATTGAAGGTTAATGACTTGTCCCTGGTGAAGTTACAAGCTAAACTTGGAGCATACAGTGTCATAATGGATTCACACAGAGTGCAAAGTGACTTTCACTGCCTATCTGAGTTCGTGCTACCTTATTTCAAAGTGTTGCCAATATTCTCAGTTCGCCACTGACCTGTTTGGTTTACATGTCCATACAAAATGTAACAAACCCTAGACATATCTGCTTTGTGTGTTACTTTTTTAAAATGTATAACAGGGGAGAAACAAACCAGCTTCTTTTATTCTCATCATTCGAGTAAGATTTACTTAAGAAAAAAACACTAAAAAAATGGATGCACAAAGTTACACAAATGCCAGCATTTGTAACTATTTCTCAGAGTACTCAGCACAGCATGTTTGTCAGGGAATGGCATTTTTCCACATAGAGACAAAGCCTCTTGTGTCTCTAAGCCCTCTGTGATAAGTCAAAGAGGGCTGACAACAAGTGTCCTGGACTGTAAATGAAACCACACATCGGAATCTCTGTGTGTATGTGTGTTGGTGTCTTTTTTGTCAATGTTTAACAGAACATTGCGCAGTGGGGGTCTTATGTTCACAAGAAGAAGATACCTTTGGCATGAGGCAGTTAGGTTCTGTTTGACAGTCTGTTAGTGCCGGACTTGATCGGTTATTGTTACGGTCTCTGGAGGGGTGTGTACACAAAGACAAACAGTAAAAATCGACTGAGAGATAAAAGGACGCCTAACAAACAGTAATCTTCTATGGCTGTCTAGAGGTAAAGACAAAGGAGGACTTCCTCTGTGTAATCTGGATCAGGAAAGTGGGTTAGCCTTACAGTACACGATAAAAAAGACCAATTTTCCTGCTATATCAGGGGACGTGAGCCTCAAAGAAGTGGTGTGGCCCACATAATGTGGTTCTCCTGGGAAAGGGAGGCGTTGAATTTGATAGATTGGGGAGAAAGAAGCAGTGGAAGGACATGAAAGCTCACAGAGACAGGAAGCAGGTATAGAGCTGATGGTTTACATGCAGTACGCTTCGTTAATGTCAACTATTTACATTACCTCAAACTGGAAGAAACAACACATTGTTTTACTGTATTACATTATTTATGCTCTAATCTAGTTTATTTTATACCTCTTTTACTCAGGCACTGTGCCATTCATATTTTCTGGAAGAGCTTAGTTTACAACAAGGGCTGATCCCAAATCCCTCCATTGTAATATTTCTCCAGTATTGCACAGTAAAAATAGGGAGACAAGAAGGGACTTGCATGGAAACCGTTCTGGGTTACTCAGACTAAAAAGCATTATCCACTTCAGTAACCAAGGTAGAAACTGAATGAGACAGGTTTGATGATGCATGGAGGAAGTTTCCCATGTGGGAGAGTGGGAGAGTATTCAGTGATTACGCCACCTCCATCTATCTCTCTGTCTGTCTGTTAACCGAGTCACTGCCAGTGACAGCCTCGCTCAAGACAGCGTACACTGTGTGAACAAAGCCCGTCTATGTCTGACAATATGCAATGGACCTTGCTCAAGGAGACACTGCTGCTTAGTCACTGTCTGAAGGTGTGTGTGTGTGAGAGAGAGTGAGAGAGAGTGAGCGAGAGAAACAGAGGCTGACAAAACTGCAGTTATCATGAATGACTATGAAAAGTTTAAAGCAGCAGCTTTCATTCAAAACAGAAAAATAAGAAGGGTTTTCAATGTGTATACATGGAGAGGCAGACAACTGTGAACTGGATACTGACTATATGTGTGACTCACTTCCTGTGTCTGTGTGTCTCTATGTGTACATACATCTATCTTTGCTCTTTCTATTAATGCCTTGTTCAGAGTGAAGTCCTATGATATACAAGAAAGTATCTGTGGTTGGGTGTGGTTCACTTGCAACATCAGCAACAGACCCTCAGCTGTTAAACTGCACCCTGACACCAGTTGCCACATAGAGACACAGGCCACTAACCACATTCCAAGGCCAAAACACTTACGCCTAAAAACATGTATGGCCCTCACACTGAGGCAGCCAACTCTGGATCCATTTACAGCAACGTGAACCTAAAATAGATGACTGAATGGCATCAGAACACCGTAACAAAGCAGCAAATAAGTGAAAGAAGAGAGCAAAGACATAATATCTACAGCTAAAAATGGAAACTGTCAAAAATAAATAAATACATACAGTACAAATTAACATCAGATTTTACCCTCATGATGCCAATTTTACTGTTTCTCCAAGGAAAACATTCAATGGTTTGTCCAGCATGTCCGGTCAGTGAGACATAGATAAGATAAGGCTATGAAGGAAAGTGCTGTCCTTGGGTCTGTTTAGTGGACCAGTGAAGGGTCAGCAAAGCTATGACACTAATTTTGTGTGCGTGTCATATGAAAAGGGAAAGAACAGACATCCTCAGGGCATTTGAGACCCAACAAGTGAACAAATCTACAGTATATGAGGATCATCAGCTGTTGTTCAGATAGCCCACAGTGAAAATTAACAAATTAGAGACTGAAAGAGAATATCACTGCATAGCACCAAGGACATTATGTGAATTACATTCTATGTATGAAATTTCCCAATGAACAATAGATCTATTGTGTTAAATAATAAACTACAACATAACCTTGCCTTGTTGCATGAAAAGATAAAGAATGTGCACATGTGAGTTCAACAGCGAAAGAAGTATGAATCTTTATTAAATAGTTTATTTGAACAATAAAGCTTTGTTCTGTCTTTCACCAAACTTATTAGGCAAACAGTCCAGTCATTACCATCGGAACAATAGCAGGACATTGGCTGAATCTTACTCACGGATGGAAGAAACTGAGATTAAACAATTTTTCATTTGTGCAAGCAGTCAGAGGCTGAGTGGGAACAGTGCTCCACAATGGTGTTCACACAAAGCCTGGGTAATAAGAAAAAGTTAAACATTTGCTAGTTAAAATATCCCTCAACATACCAAGAAAGCATCTAAGCAGAAAGCACCAGTGCTTGAGCATTGTTTGAGGTTTTTAGGGTTTTAGAAGGTTAAACTTTTCCCTGGCATCTCCTCTGCACCCCTGCAGTGTTCAACATGCCAGAAAGCCCTGAGGGTGCACACACACTTTACAGTTCATACAGTTCTAAACACTACTGGGTAGTCCCACACTAATTTGGAAGATTGAGCTGAAAATCCCATATCATAACTCCCTCACAGAACTCTATGTAGACCCCGCTTGGCAACTCTGACACTTTAGTTGTTCAAAAAATCTGGTATAATGCATCCACTCTTAAGAACCTCCAGGCCCCTTTTGCCCGGCATTTCATGCCCATGCACAGGGATTGGTTTGTGGCTACGGTGCAGTGATGGCCCATTGTTTTCTGGGTACACAGAGCTGCCTTGAGAGGGAGACTTGGGGGAAGTTTTGGCATTCCTTAAAAACAAATCTTTTCTCAATGGGTTCATGGTCTGAGGTGCTTCCTCTTTGCTGGCAAAAGTGTCGTCCTGGCAACATCTATACGACCTCTCTCCCTGTGTATGTGGGAGGGCAAACATATGCTTACATAAACAGGCTTAGTTCATCACAGTTTTCTGCCAGGCCACATTAAACACTAGCAGGAGCCACACTGAGAGGCTGCTGAGCATGAGGCTGCTTACGGTGCAAGGTCTGCCTCTGAACTATAAACCATACATCCAAGCATCTGGAGAAAACATATCAGTTACACAATATATCGGACTTGGGAGAAATAACACCAGGACGCATCAGTTTCCACTGATAAAATAAAATATTCCTCATACCTGAAACATCAGAATATGGAGAAAAACAAACAAGTAAACATTTCTCTAGATCTAACAAATTCTGATAAGAGCTTCTTCTTTTGCAAACTTTGCATTAAAAAAAAAACAGTGCATAACATTACCCAAATTTTAGGCTAGGAGTTACTGCACTACTGGTGTGACCAACACATTCTTTTTAGGGTGGGTGAATACATGCTGAGCAAAGGGAACTCCCAGAGTATCCAAAATTTCACTAAACCCACTAGTATGTTCAGTTTGGATACTTACTGGTGAGAGTGTGTGGATCTACAGGGTGGAGAAGGGCAGAGCACCAAAAACCAACCAAACCACAGCCCGAAGCTGTTAAAGCTCAACACAAATGGTGGATTCCCAGACCTTGCCATACACTCCTGCAGGCTAGGAACGCATGTGGGTGGATGGGTGTGTCATCACACATCCATCTAACCACTTCCTGGCCCTGCATAGCTGGTGGTAGCCACAGCAGTGGGGACTGGTAGGGACCATCCTTGAGTTAAACATAATGCGGAGTCAGAGCATTGAAATAGAAGACATTCCATTCCCACCTCCATAATAATAACCACACTTGCCCAGGCTCCCACTGCACGCATGGGTGGCTTAAGCTGAAACAGCGGAGAAGGCAAGGAACAAGACATATCAGAGTGCAGAGACACACTGGTGGCCTTGTGGATCAGAGAGGAGGGATGTAGAAAGCAGATGTCTTCTCTGCTCCCACTGAGAGCAGCAGGCCGAAGATCGACAGGACGGCTGCGGAATGGATTTCTGGACAAATACTATATGAGCATGTAATCGTTTGCTCAGTTTCTCATTCTGCTTCCAATCTCTGACCGTATTACCCTGTCAATTTGTGATACGCACACAGCAGAATGATTCAGCACCACCAGACCTCAGAGGAACACAGAGACACAGACTGTCAGGACTTCTCTTGATAATGCTGAGACATTTTAATTATATTCACTTGGAAACAATAACTTGCAAAGGATATAATAATTCTACACGTCAAACTGGATGGCTGCCAATACTTTAAACATTTTAATCATTTATTTACATAACTGATTATGTACAGTTACATCACAATTAGGCACATAGTCCACAGAAATCCCCAAAGTCTGGTTCTGCAGTCTTAATAATAGCAGTCATTTAGTCTTACAAAATAATGCTCTTGGCTTCATTTGGCTCCAGGCACATTAACACACAGTGTGAGAGCTTTTTTTAGACCATTATAATCCATTCAAATGATAGTGTCCCTTTAACAACAAACGTGTATTAAATACTAAATTCTTAAGCTGATCAAATATACATGGTTCACTGCTGTGAATATGGCCTAATGTAAGAGTACAGATTTGAGGCATGTAGGGAGAGAAGATACGAAATACACATTTTCATTGCTCATATATACACAAACAAGTGAACAAAACAAAGTTTGTACTACTCTTTTTGGGTTCAGTGCAACAAGTCTTTCCCTATCAGCTGTTTGAGCATTGTGCATTTCATTCTCTGATAACATGTCATTGACTGACAGAAATTCCAGACAAACCACCTTTACATGCAAACATTTACATAAGAAGCTCAAATATTGGCACGAATGAACACACACACACACACACACACACACACAAACGTGATATCCCCTGGCACAGTGAAAAAAGGGTGCTTTCACACCGAGGTAGCCTGCTTCATTGAAATGCCACATACTGGTTCCACAGTGGCACTGAGCGAGTCCTAACACACAGAGCCGGAGGAAAGTCCCAGTCTCTGAAAGAGGATCATTAGCATTGGAAACAAAGGCAGAGACACAAATTAATCTTGTATGAGAACCAGCAGAGAGCAGATTACACAGTTAAGGAAGTAGTGATTGTTGTTGTGAAAAGAACGGAAGTCTTTACCCTGATTAATAACTAATGCTGAGACTAAACAGGGTAAAGTAATAGGAGTTAGGGGTAGAGTACCCATGAAGCTTGATTTAAAGATGAATGGGATGGTTTGGCATATGCCTGGTCAGTCCTTCTCACAAAAAATATTTAAAGAACAGCCTCATCCCACTTCTGCTTCCTCCTCAGCTTACCCTCACTGGACCATGTTGGCCAAATAAATATAAATATAAATATGTAAGATAAGTGATGAATGACTACACTGGCTAAAAGAGGATGTGTGCCACTGCTCATCTCTCTTATCACAGTGCCTCTGAGGAAAATTGCTTACACTGTTTGTACGCTCTGCAGACAATCAGCAACTCACACCATCTGAAAATAAACCTGAAAAAACATGAGCTCATTCACTCCCGCCCGAGAAACTGTACAGACTTAACCACATTAACACTACTGCACCTCCAGGAAGTGTATTGTGTTACTGGCTTTCACCAGCTCGACTGTCAGATATGAACTCACACGTCTCAGACACCAGATCAGGCTAGTTCTGACTGCAGATCAATATGACAGTGTCCCTGGCTTCCCGGGGTTCAGTGGTGTTTTCCTGTGACATGAATTATAAAGAACTAGTGCACATAAGCTGACAATGTGTATGCCTGCACACACACCTGGACAGCAAGAGACATTCAGAGAGGGAAGGAGAGAGACAGGACAATACCCTTATCTTTCCCATTTGCCGTATTGCAACCATTAACATTCCTTAAGTATCCTCTTACCATTGAGCCCCCCCCCCCTCCTCTCTCGCTCCCTCATACTCTCTCTTCCACACACACATCCCTCGTCTGTCTAGTATTACCAAAACAATTCTCTTCAAAAACTGTGTACATCTAAAATGTGGATTTAGTTTTAATTTTACAGACACAAACACCCCTAAGACAGGAACATGTTTCTGACAGAATAACCAAATACCAGCTCACTAAAGTGAAACCAAAGTAATATGCAGACTGCCCAGGGCACACAGGCAAGTGTGTGTGTTTGTGAAAGAGAAAGAGAAAAGGAGGAGAAGAGAGATAGAAAGAAAGAGGGAGGACTTTCCATCAAAACACTATTAAAGTGGCCCGTGAGTAAATATAATTAGAGGTTAGATTGGAAGTCGCTCCTGCCGACAAACAGTGGTTAATATGAAGCAGATGTTGACATGGGAGCTTTGCAGAGAGGAAGAGGAAAACATGCATGAAGAGTACCAGTTCTAATCCAGTGATAAACAGCTGAGAGGGATACACAGGCTCCAGCTCTGACCTAGTTCTCAACTTCTGGCTGCAGCCCTTTTTTGACTGTTCCCTTGCAGGTGACTGTCCACATGCTAGAGTCACAACTAAAGCAGTGAGTCAGAAGTGAGGCAAGGTGTTGGACATCCATGTGCTGAACAGAGTTTTCAAAGTTTTTAAACACTGCAATGTTACTCAATGAAAGTCTTTGAGAATTAGGTGAAGATCAAGGGAAGATACATCTCTTGAGAACAAAATAAAAGTGTATAATGGATTTTAGAAATTAAGAATGGGCCATTATGAAAGACAAATGTCATGCAATAACCATCTGAAAGTGCAAGCATCACAACAAAGCTATACAATATTAAACCATGTAGGAATATTAAAACAATATCATGGGAGATGGAACAAAACATAAAGCACATTTAACTTACTATCAACCCACTACTGAGTACCACAGACACACTTTGAAGTCTCTGTAGGAATATTATTGGTTTTTGTTAAGACTCGAGTAAAATGCAAAGTAGTTTGGAAAATGCAGCAATTAACAGCTTTAATCTCAGAACCTGAACGCAACAGCACAGCTCCCCAGTGTAATGTAATTAAAATGCCGCACAAAGCAAAGCAAACACTCAACTGCCTTCGGAACAAGATTAAAAGTGTGCCAAATAAGTTAGTTTGCAGAGGCAGAGAGATCAGTCAAAGCTGTAAACAGAGAATCCCCCATAGCGCGCGTGTGTGTGGGTGTGTGTGTGTGTGTGTGTGTTTGTTTGTTTGTTTGTTGGCTGTGTGTGGTGGACAATCAGAGTCTACCTGTGATGTATCCAGGAAAACGCTCTTTCTGAACTTCCCTCGCCGTATCTCCATTTCAAGGGCAGAGCCGCGGGCAACGGTTGCTCTCGCTGTTTGATTCCGGCAAAACATCGTCTCCGCTTTCTGGCAACTTCACAGATGGTCCTGTGCAGACTACTGAACTTAAAGTGAGCGCGAAGAGAGGAATCGCTTAGAAAAGTGCCAAACAGCCTAGCGCAGATCCAGGCGGCACAAAACGGCCTCACCGGAGAAAACTCCCAGGAGATTTATGCAAACCCCGAATCAAACACTGTCGTTTCTTCAGATGTGGGAGCTGAGACTGGAAGAAGTCCACAAGCGGGAGGGGGGGAGAGAAAACAAATTTACGGAGTCTTCCTTCCTTCCTTCACAGCTGACTTTTCACTTTTCCAAACACTGCTCCTTGTGCGTCCGTCACTGACACGGTGACACCCCATGTGGTTCAGCTGAGACCTAACTTTGCCCTGTCCTGTATCCAGAGACCTCTACCGGCGATGGATGTCGTGTGCTCTGCTCCGCTGAGATTTACTATTGCAATATCTCAGAAGCCTGTTGGAGGCCTGTTCATGCAAGTCATTCAATATAGTTGGATGGACATAAAAAAAAAAATCATGCCCACATGTGCGCACGACAACTATCTACTATCTATTTGTAGGCCTAATTATTTCATTGTGGCCTCTCAAAATACACAAAATCTGTCCACATTTACAGACATACATCCAAGTTAAAGAGGCATATTTTAACTTCTTGGGTGTTTTTTCTTTTTTTTTCCACCCTGATGTTTATATATTTACTCCAAAGCTGTCATTAAAATTCAATTTAAATAGTCATAGACAATTACCACACAGTATAGGACAATAATCACTAATTATTTTAAGTTGTATATCACACTTACATTTGTCTGTTGTGCTTTAAATGAGCTCAAATGTATTTATGAAGAGAACTTTAAAGATAAAAGTTATTGCCATATTCAAACAGATGACATTTTTAGGGCTGTACCATCTATAAAATGAAAAAAATCTGGAGTGGAGCACCTTGGTAGCCAAATAGTTACGTTGTTACCTCTTAACTGTCCAATAGAGGCAAAAATGCCCAACTAAATAATCTATAAAAAGTCTGTTCAACTTGGCATGTTTGATGTTGGAAAACTTGAGGTGTTTACTGGAACACAGTGATGTTTGACCAATAAGTAATATGCTTTTGAATGATGAATGCACCAGTGGATTCAGCTGGGTTGAGATTAATAGCACACAGTTTCTATAGTGGATACAATACTTCCCTTGACCTGTCAAAGGACCAGGATCTACAGTATGTTTCTGGTAATGCTTTAATGCTACTCTTTAGCCTCTGAGAATTCCCATTTTCTTAATACCAATAACGCTGCCTACTTAAGGGGCTGTAAAGCGGGGGGTACGGACTTTTCCTTCATTGTATAACATTATATTTACGAGCATCTGCAACAAAGCATGGAGATCCAGCAGGAATGTGAATCACAGTCTGTGGCGGCACCAGGAATTAACTGGACCTGCTGGGAGTGGAATTCTGAGAGGTCAGAAGGTCATCGAGGGTCAGTCTCACTAAGGCAGAGGTCACATCCACACAGTGAGTGACAGAGGTTCACGCCTTATGATACAAGGTGCTACTGCTTATACAGTCCCATAAAAAGGCATATTTGATCAAGATACTGGGACTCACATCCAACCTTAGAGTTAAACTGTCTCATGGTAGTTGCTTTTTAGGCCGTTCATTTTATCATTTTAGTAAGTTTCCCATACCAATGAATATGTTGTTAAGGCGATCTGAGTTGCTTCAATGTCAGAGCTCTCTCATTTTTTCCACTTTTCGGTGTTACCTTGGGCAGCTAAGTGTCGAGGTTACGAGAACTATTCAATGGCAAAAAGCCAGTGTTCAACAAAGCTCTACTTATCCATTTTCTGCACATTCAGACACTGTGTAACCCCAGCCGTGACATACGGTGTCACCTGAAACTATTCAAATAAAATGTGAACCATTAAAAGAGAGAACAATCACAAGGTACCCAAAAGCCATACATGAGTTAAAAAGCCTTTAGTGATGCAAGGCTGGAAATCAATGCATTAAGATAAAGTCTGCATCAGGGTTTGTGTAATTGCGAGCCATTGTTTCCTGTGATTTTACAACATAACTGCCTTGATTAACACTGGGTAGACAATTATCTCTGAAAATCCTTTTCCTGACATCATGGTATCATGTTGCGATGTTTTGTTCAATTGTGCCTGAATCATAAACAGCCTTGATACTGGAATATGTTGTCTGTCTGCCAATCGTGAAATCTGAATTTAGTGTCTGACACTCATTTGTGTTCTTTGGAAAAGGAAAAATATAAATAGTGTTGTGTTTCCCATGCTATGTTTCAGTCTGATTACATAACAATTCAGTGTACTATGCTTACTGTGAAACAAAGTCTCACTTAATCCAGTGATTTATCACAGACCAAACTTGTACCAATTATGCTTAATAGTCCAAATTTATCTTTTCCTGTCTCAAAAAACACTTACTTGCCTCCACTGGGGTTAATGGTGTTTGCACCAAAACCTCAAACATGTAATGTTGACTGGAGTTGTTGAGTGGCTGTCTGGTTCTCGGCCTCTATGGAAAAAGGGAAAGGGGCTTGTGTAGGCCCTGTTTCTCTAATCTCCCCCCAAGTCTTATTTAGAAGCAGGATGTTTGTTGATGTCGGGAGCCTGAGTAAATAGCTGAAGGCGCTGTAACTCATGCAGCAATGTGATCTCACTTGGATGTCTGTCTGTTTCCTAGAAGGGACTATGTGAAATGCAGATTATGTTTACATGCCTCATGCCGTGCTGGTCAGTAGGGGGTAGACTGTCACAGAGGGGAACAGTGCTTTCCCAAGCTAGGTCTGACCCCCTTTTAACTCCTCGCTGGGCTCCATCAAGCCCTTTGGGCATCTCAGTTTGCTGCAGAGTCAGGCAAGCAATGGGCTTATGTGCAGGCTTTGCCGTGGCAGATTTTAAACCCGTCTGTGGGGGAAAGATAGGTCTGGTTTATCACCCCTCATTTATAGTGCATATTCTATTTGTAAATCCTACACATTACATTTTCTACTGCTACTGTCCCTCTTTTCTCTCCCGTTTTCTCTCTTTTGCCCACACAAACTTACACAAACAGGCAAAGACAAAAGTGACTGCTACAGTGAGAATCAAATACAGCAGTCAACACTGGCATAGTCACAGTGGGCTATAAAATGCAGACCACAGTCAGAACACAAACAAAGGGGCCGCTCTTCACTCAGAAAGCAATGGCTATGGAGCAGCTGGAGGAAGATCACATGGTATAAAAAAACAGGAGACGATCATGCTGTTACATCGTGCCGCAAAATCCCATTCTGTTTCTCTCTCTCCCTCACACATACACATGATCAATTGCCCACCAGTTTAGAACCAGAGGAGTGGGTGTAAGCAGGCAGTAAATCACCAGTATAGGAAATATGGGAAATCTTTTTGGCTTCCTTTTCACGGAATAAAAGCGCTACAGGCTGTGCAGAACGATTGTGGCTGTTCCTTCCCACTGTAATTACATCTGGTTTTAGATATTCTAAATATATACTTGCATACAGTATTTGCAACCATTGCCATGCATCCTCTACCGTTCTTACATTATTAAACCTCAAACATTAAGTTTTGAGGATGAAGAAATAAATTAAATAACAGGTGTGCATACCCAGAGTTATCAAGACAGTAATGGATCTCAAGCTCCCATTCCACACAATTATACAACATTAGCGTGTCTATTCCAGTGGTGTTAAAACACCTCAATGTTCTCTCTCACTTACCTGTAAAAGCCCTTTTGTCTGCATTTAAGGTAATTCTGAGATTGTCAAGTGTAGAAGACATTAAGACAAAATGTCTTTCAATGATCTTAACGTCTCAGTGACTTTGTTTTAGAATCCATCTTTATCTGCACAACTGTCCCAATGTGTCATACTGACTGCAGTTGAAACCTTGCCTACTATCACCCTGAAATATGCATTTGATGTGAGTTGAGAAACATTATGATGGATGCGGTCCCGTATTGGGGGGTGTACGAAGGAACACCTCAGGGAAAACAGAGAGCTTGAATGCAAGAAATATACTGGAACGATTCTCTGAATTAACTGTGTGGAAAGCACCAGAGGGACTAAAGGAGGACTCAGGTCTGGCTTGCAATCAAATTCTTAGCATGCCAAGAGACACAAGTGTAAAGCAGACACATAATTAGAAGTGGAGTTTCTCTGTATGGCTGTGATTCTGCACAGGTTTGAACTCCAAACTATTATGTATTCATGTCAGTTTCCTATAAACATGAATACATTATACTAGTCTGACTTCTGCTGGACAGTACTTGCCATTGCAACCATAGATCATTGAGTCTGTCATGTATACGTTTGGATAAGCAATCCCCAGCAAAGAATCCCCTCTTCTGCTAATGAGTCAACGTAACATATCTCCAAGTGAAAAATGGCTATAATAACACTCATCTACTGTGCAATAAATGTTAACAGTGTGTCTATGCTACAGTGCATCAAAAACATAACAGTGAGCGAGTTATCAACTGTGCTCTGATACCCTTTATTTAATATATTTACAAAGAATACAAAAGTCTTCTCCGTGAACGCTCTGTTCCCAGCCTGTACATTTCATTTAGAACATTTCCTTTTGAATTAAGGAGGACACAAATCAGACACGGCGGGGAGGGTGGCTGCTCCAGGTGATGCCCTGAGTAAATGAAACTAAAATCTTGAGTTGGTCATTTCATTTGTGGTGCAGTTTCGTCCAATTGGCAGCTTCTTTGCGTCCTTGTTTCAACCCCTGTAAAAAAAAAAAAAAAACAGAAAAAAGTATGACGTTAATTCAGCTTCCTTTTAAAAAATCAAGGACTCCCACCTATTATGAAGCTGGAGAGATTTGATGAAAAGGCTTCAAGAAAGCACTGACAAGCATGCCAACAAAAATCAATTAACTTCACCAAAAAGGCAAAACAGCAACCACATTACCATACGGTGCTACATAACGTAAGACGAGATTGAATCTGTAAATAAAAGCTGTGAATCCTATTTACGTCCCATAATGAATCAGTTAGCTTCTGTGCACATACCAAGTAGTATCCTGTGTGATATCCACTCATGTACCAGGAGATGAGCACGCTGCCCAAGGCCTCGTCATCGACCATGTCAGGGCTCATTGGTGGAGGTGGAGGGATCATCTGAGGCAGAGATATCAACAGAAGCGAGAATGTGATCATAATGCAGATGCTGAAAGCTGACGATATTTGTTGTCTATGCATGTTTCTCAATTTACCAGCTGGATGAGTAAATGTGTGCTTTTTTACACGTAGATTACAGACCCCATTGCTCAAATAAAAGAGAATCTGTTGTAGCTTGTGCATTTGTAATTAGTGTAAAAATATATTCCAACTCACTGGTGGACCAAAAGGCATCATGGGAGGCCAGGAAGGAGGTACAGGCCCATGACCACCAGATCGTCTGCTTCCCCCCTGGCAGAGGACACAAAAGACAAAAAAGATATTCATAACAACACACTGAGATCTCAGTATTTCCAAGTAGTACCCCAAAATCCCAAGTTCCCTTAATTGAAAGTGTCACTCTGACCGCTAAGCTCAGGTTATGAAACATAATAGTTAGGGGTCCTACATAATAAAGAGCATTTTTTACCTTACACAAACAAAACAGCATAAAAAGGGATCTACTTTATACATTTTTTTAAACTAATTTCTATTGTTTTGTATGTTGTATATAGATTATTCTATTCACTAGAAGCATCTGGCCAGCCAAACCGAACCTTTTGGCAGGCTAACTTTGCCCGTTGCCCCGTTGGCCCCACAGCCCTGGCTTAAACATTCCTCTTTAGTTAACTCTACTTTTCATAATATAAGTGTCTGGGGTCATTCAGTTCTTGTAATCTGAGGAGCTTCCACATATGTCATATGCAACCTACAAGAAAGGCTTAAAAGGTCCAGTGTGTAACATTTAGAATGCTCTATTGGCAGAAATGAAATAAGGTATGCATAACTATATGTTACAAAGCTAACAATGAGCTTTTTATATCTACAGATGGGTCGCCTTCCACTGAATCCGCCATGTTGAACCAACATGTTCCTACAGTAGCCCAGAAGTGACAAACCAAACACTTGCTCTAGATAGGGGTGTTCGTGTTTTTTTTTGTGCGTGTCATTGCCACTATAGTTTGTCCCTTGTGCTTGGAAGGGGAAGGTGAAGGAACCGAGTAGCAATCTCCAACTACACTGCTAGATTCCACTAAATCCTTCACAAATGACCTTTAAGATAATGTACTCTATTTCTGAAACACATTTTTCTATTCCCCTTTTTAGAACTTCATATAGAGTTACATCAACACAGAAGGTAAACCTATTAACTTAAATGCAAGTTCAAGTTTCTGCAATCAAATATCCACAGAGATAAATATTTATTCTTGCTTTATTGTTTGTATTATAAACACTTTGTTTACATTTCATTGTACTATTAATTTTGCTGCAACTAAGAGCAACCCTTCTTACAGAATTTAAACAAAATTTTGACATTGGAATCCCAAGCAATAAGAATATGTGCAAAATCAGTCTATTACTAGTTCATTTTGTTTGCTGACTATAAGGAAAGGTACAAAGTCATTATTCTTACCTGTCTGGAAGAATGCATGGGAGGTGGACCTGGAGGAAACCCAGGGAAACCAGGAGCCCACATAGGAGGAGGTTCTTTGTGGGCCTTGGTCTTTTGGGGTTTATTGTGTGGCTGTTGTTTGTGCTGGTTTGATGTGGTTGACCTGTCACTCTCCTCTGTCGACGATTCTGCCTTAATTGCAGAGACATATTGCTTTAACCTGGATTTGTAATTTCATTTTTTTTATACCTTGGTGACTACTCACAGGGGAATTTCTGAAATATCTTATTAAAAAAAAAAACAGGCAGAAGAAAAAAATATTAACTTCTAAACCTAATTCATGTAAGAATGTTTTACTAATTACTACTTAATCCTTGGATTGATTATACTGTCAGATAGCAATTTGTTATGTTCGTTGCAATCCAGGAGTTATTATTTGATAAAGATCGAGTATTGACATTTATCTCACTTTGCCTCAACTGGCTTTATCTGTCAGTAATTACCTACTGTTATATTCACTCTATAGGAGCCAAATACCAATAAACAGTGTAAGATTTATGTATATGTATGTGTGTCGAAGGTAACTTGACTATCATTTAATCCCATTTTACTCACATGCAGCCAATTTCTCATTTGTGGTGTGCATATTTGCAGAGTGAAAGACATAACCTTGTGTGAACTGTATCAGGGAATGATGCTGCCTTTTTTCACTGAGTAAAGGTTACAGAAATATTACCAGGTTTGAGTTGGCTCACCGCCAGAGTGATTTTGTTAAATGGAAAAATGACTAGCTCCTGTTCGGGGACCAAAATGTAAAGCTGGTGAACCCTCCAAAAATAGTGCATGTGTCAAAAGGGTTTATCAATATTGAAAATGGAAATGTCCAGTCTGGAAAAGAAGCAGCAGATTCTGGCTGACTGACAGCAATACCTTTTATACTTTTTACATTTAAAAGTAAAACATTCCAGTCATGCTATCAAATTTTGCTGCACCACCGAACAATATGGACTGCAATGCACAACACCATTAACCTGGGAGATGTAAAAAAAAATAATAAAAATGTAATAAGATATATTGTATTTCATAATTTTTTACACTGCTTTACCTTGGTATTTGTTTCCTCATCACCCTCAGAAATATCCATAAGCAATTCGTCAAGGTTGTGATCCTCCTCGTTGCCGTATCCTGTAAAAACAACTACACAGGTGCCCCTCTCCTTGTCTATGGAGGAGATGGTGGCTGCATAGAGCTGGCCGTCCTCTGACCAGTACGCACTGCACGAGTCTCCAACCTGCCACTGTGACACAACACAAACAGTAATTATAGTGTAGCCAGACTTACTTGGTTGTCTCATGGTGCAAACTGAACCAAATCTAGAATAAAATAATAAAAAAAAACAGTGACAAGATACATACAACAATATGACAACACATAAACGTAATTATCTTAAGTGATAAAATGTACTTTACACCAATGATGTTGGTTTCAGTGCTGTCATTGAGACGCCTACAAACCGACATTGAGCTCTAAGCCTCCTTCCAGTATGTGTATCTGTATATGTTAAGTTGCAGTTACACACCTCTCTATCCAGTGGTGCATTTGTTCGCTTCCTGCTCTGGTTCTTTTTGTTGTTCTTGCGTTTTTTTCCTGGTTGGTTTTTCTTGGAGGCTTGCGGCTCATCTTCACCCTTCAGTGCAGTCTGTCACACAAAGCGAGAGCAGAGACATAAGAGGCAGAAACAAACAAACGTGTCACGTCCACATACACTGCACATCACCTGATTTTACCTTAAATGATGCGACTGCCTTGTCATATGCCTTTATCAACGCTGTGTCATCCCAGATATCCGAATCATCACTCTGGAAAAGAGAACAACAGAATCAGAGCCTCTGCGGGTGAAAGGTTGTTTATTTCACTCCCCTTCAATGCAAAACTACACACATAAGATGCAAAAAGATTTGTGGACTCTTGTTGTTGATTTGGCTTTTCATCTTCTCGGTCAATTTGACAGTGCAGCTTACACTTGCAGTTGACCTGCCGTGTTTACCTTCGCTCCCCATGCTGCACTGTGGGAAGGATGCTTCAGTAAGTGCAGCTAAAACTATTCAACGATGTCTGTCCAATACGTTATTATTATTATTATTATTATTATTATTATTATTTTACAATAAGGCAATATCTCGACTAACGAAACACGCCAGGTACAACATGGACTTCTTGTTTAGTTTGTCTCTGTCCTTTTCCGTCTTTGTTACCCAACTCGGCGCAGGTTTGTCGCTAAGTTCCGTAGCTCCACCAGCTCTCTACGGCGGCCTACGAAGGTTTACGCGTTGTCAACTCATGCCCACCGGTGCACCGCAACTAACCTGTCCAGCCCCGCGTGTGAACAACGCGTCCTTGCATCCATTCGCCATGAACGTGAACGATGTGTCGATTTCACTGCTAACTGCTAATTGCTAAAACAACTAACGAGCAACGTGCGTCGGAAGCGGTGACGTGCGGCTGTGGCGTTGACGTATATGTAGTGCGACGCTGCTGTTGGCCTGGCAACGGCGGTAGCTAACGTGAGTTGTCGACTTCTGGAAGAGTCGTAAAAGCAAACAAAGCGGGTTATTGTGTGTGAATTGAGCAAGGCTGCGGTTATTTCCCGCAACCGAACAGCAGCGGAGATTATAACCTGTGCTGTGTCAGGCTTTGGAGATGATCG
>NW_023339718.1:7643978-7644304 GCF_004916995.1 Morone saxatilis
TTCCTCGCAGACGTTAAATTCTCCGGGTGCAAAAGTTGTCGTCGCTTCATCCTGCGACGAGAGTCACCCACCGGAAAACATCACTGACGGGTGAGCTGAAATAACAACACTTGTTTTTTTTTTTTTGGTCAATCTAACGTTAAGCTTTCGGCCGAATCAGTGCTAACAGTCGATGTGTGTTTGTCCCTTTCACCCAGAAACCCTCACACGTTTTGGATGTCCACCGGGATGTTTCCTCAAGAGTTCATCATTCGCTTTGCTGAACCCACGAAGGTCTCAGCTGTGACAGTGGACAGCTACAACGGTATAATAATAATAATAATAAT
>NW_023339718.1:7644448-7644745 GCF_004916995.1 Morone saxatilis
GTCCAGGTTCCTGAGGTCCGGTGGTATGGAGGCTGTGGTAGTGTTACAGATACTGCTACTGTCGAAGAGACTGTTCCTGTGAAATCACGACTTATTGTCTGAATCATCTGTCTCGTAATCCTCCTAGACCACCTGCAAACACAGGTTGTGTGAATTGATAAAAACAGACTATTAAGATCTACATACTTACTCTGATAATAGAGACATTATGTAATAGTGAATGGCAGTGTTAATGCATTGGTCAACGTTAATTATGAACAGCTGGATCAGCTGGATAAGACTTTATTGATCCCACAC
>NW_023339718.1:7644826-7645155 GCF_004916995.1 Morone saxatilis
AAAAATAAAATAGAAAAATACAAGGTGTAATAGAAATAGAAATACAAAATAATAATAATAATGTGCACTATATAGATTTTACACAGGTGTGATAATATAAGATTCCATATACATACTTCGTCTGACAGTGATCTCTTAAATGTAAAGAGTCTTTAAAATCTAAACGCAGTATAGTGTATGCATGTTATGTAACACATTATAAAAGGACAATTCAATTCAATTCAATTTTATTTGTACAGCGCCAATTCATAACAGAAGTTATCTCAGGACACTTTTCAAATAGAGCAGGTCTAGACCGAACTCCTTTTAACATTTACAGAGACCCAACA
>NW_023339718.1:7645180-7661774 GCF_004916995.1 Morone saxatilis
AGAGTCACAGCTGGGAAGCCCCAACCACCCACCTGAATTGGTGCTCTGGGAAGTATTTCCAGCCTTGATGAAATTGCAAAAAACACCCAATGCAATTCCTAAGTAAAAACACCACCCCCCTAATAAAAACGTGCCACCCACAAAACGCATGGCCAACCTTTCAAAAGTGAGTGAACGCCCAGTACTATCCAACTACACAGCCAGCTAAGAAACAATAACACCACAAATTAAATTATACAAAGAAACAATAGCAGCAATGCCTTAAAATACAAATACCAGATAGCATAGCAATAAAGTTATGTCCAGACCCATAATGGTCAAAATAAAAGCACAATACCGTCCAGGGTGCTTGCTCCCCCGCTACAGTACCTAAAATCCTGAAATGAATAGAAAAAGGTTGGGCTATTAAAAACCACAGTTTTTGGTTAACCAAGAACGAAGAAGTGTATAAAACTGTTCAGGCGCATGAAGAGAGCAGCACCAAAGAATCTAAGTGTAGCATCCCAAATCTCTTCTATGACATTTCCTCACTTCCTCGCTTGAATGGGAAAGTTGTTCTGGGTTCGCCCATTTTACAGGCCGTCCCAAAGCTCTTTATTTCTGCAACCAAGTAGCGAAAGAGGATCTCTGAGATGATCAACAGTCAGAAGACAGTAGAGAGTCTGTCTGTCAGCAAGAAATACTTTTAATCATTTATCATCATTTCCATTCCAGTCACATGAGGGCTGATAATTCCTGAGTCAGGGTTTGATATGAGTACATCATTTTAAGTTTTCCCTGAAAACCATTTAGGCGCCCCCCCCCGCCCGCGCCGCCCCCGCCCCCTAAATAAATATTCCCAAATGTTGCAGAAGACACCACTGTCATATTCTGGTTATTCATAATGAACATTTAGCAAACCACAATTACAATAAATGCAGGTGGGGCCGCGTATGAAGCAACTTAACGTATAAACACCTTCTGGCCAGTAGCAAATGATTCCTGTGCCTCTTCTGTCCGAGCAGTGCAAGGCTTTATATTTAATTATTCTGTGTTTTATTGATGTAGCCCTATGTTTTTCTTATTTTTTCTTAAGATAAGATAAGATAAGAAAACCTTTTATTTGTCCCCCACAATTGGGGAAAAATTGGCAAGTTTGCAGCAGCATACAGAAAAAGGATGAGGTAACACTAACGAGCCAACAAGGAAAGTAGCTTATAAAAGATAAATAATGAAAAAAGAATAGGCATTGCACTGACCTGCTGTCAAACTGTGTTTTTGAAGTTTTTTTGTAATACTATTGCACCCATGATTAAGAGTGTTCTTGTTCGTTGTGGAGCCTAACAGCAGCAGTATTTGTATCTTTCCTTCACACATCGAGGGTGAAGCAGTCTGTCACTGAAGCTTCACCCTCGATGTGTGAAGGATCGATGTGTTAATTTACTTTAATAATTAGAAAGGATGCTTTCAGTCATTTAAAATGTTTCCATGCGTGCACTGCAGCAAATATCATTAAGCAGCAAAACTTAAAAACTGTAAAGTTGACAGGACATAAACTTACCAGAGGAAACAGAGGATTAATTAGGAGGACTGCTGTTTTACTCCAGTTTCCCTTTACGAACCTGGACTGTGTGCGGGAACTTTTGGAAGTGTCAGGTATCACAGAACATTAATTAACATCAGATACTGTTAGTGTGTTAGGGGATTTAAACAACTGTGAAGCTGCCCGCTATTAATCACAATGTTATTCTAATTTTAATAACCCAGCACGTCAGATCGACCTCAGTGCCCGCGGTTTTAACTGCGATCTGCTCGTCACTATAATGCAGGTGTTTGTTTAACAGGTAACTCCTCTGGCACTGATAACTGTGTGTCTTTTTTAATATTAGCACAGTTCACATGAGATCACCTTTGTCATCAATTTCTCCGTACAATATGATCAGTTTCACCAGAATCACTGACATAGCTGGTGATGTTTGACTCTCTGCCGTAAAGCATTACCTGCTTGTGACTTGTCCCAACCTGGAACCCAAAGTTACATACATACACATCAGTCAGTGTAGCTTCAAATTCAAGCAGTGATATTATATTGCATACACTTAAACTGAGATTTTTTTAGGGGGCTAAAATCCCTCTGTTGCTGCCCCCACCCACAGTCATGCATTGCTTAGCTTCTGTGCTGGTGCTCCTGTCTGCTTCTCCTGTTGTACCTTTATTTTATTACCTCACATTTCAAAAAATGTAATTTTAACACATTTTAACACATTTAACATGCTCATTGACAAAATAATTGGTCCTCGGCATAAGCGATAGACTGAAATGTTCACAGTTTGTCATAGTTTCTCACAAACCATATATTTATAGACATCTGGTTGTGTTTTTTCTTTTGCAGTCAAGCATCTAAAGATAGACAAGAATACTTCACAAAATGCCTCTCAATTTGAGTCTGTTACAGAGAAAGGTAAGGGGGGGGGCATCCATCTACATTATCTGTTTGCACATTTGGTTTAAATGCCAAAGAACTGAATTTAGGATTAATAAGATGATTGTTTTACAGAATTTGAACATACAGAGGGACATCTTCAGTCAAATGTTGTTTCGGTAAGTTAAAATGAAAATGTAATTATATACAATAAAACATATCAATGCTGGAATTCACAGTTAAAACAACTACTTATTTTTATTTTTCTCTTTCAGCTAAATGGAAGCAGTGCAACCCACCTTCGTTTTATCATCACCTCAGGATATGATCACTTTGTTTCAGTGCACAGAGTTAGTGTACAAGATTGACAGGCCTGATTGTTGTGAATTAAAGCCCCGTGGCATATTTTTTGTATATATATGGCTTCATGGAATTATTTGATGATTGTATATATGAGTAGATCTCATTATATGCTTAGTTTGTTTTGATAACACACACACACTCTGACATCTTCTCCCTCATGGCAGACAGCTCTGACAGTAACTGGGAATCCGATAAGCATATTCCATGAATTTGTGAGCTAGACTGATTTGGAAAAATCAATTAATTTATGTTTAAGAAAAATGAATTTGATCTGTATGTCTGAGGTGTATGTTTAAATCTGGCTTCAAATTCTGTAATTAGCTTGAGCCCATTTTCTGTATTGGTGCTTAAGGATTCACTTATGGAGCTTTTTATCCCACATTCAACTGTTCCTGCTAATTTCACAAGCTCATAGTTGGCAAAGCTTTAAAATAAAACAGTTGGGTTGTGATGAATGCTAGAATTACTTACAAAGGAAAATTTTCTCTGTGTGAGAGATAGAGTTAATTAACTAATTTTGAGCAGTGGGGGCTTAAATTGGCATCCGTACAGCCCCCCCATGAGCAGAATTTTACATCCCCATAGAAATGGGGAACCATGGGTGATGCAGCTGGGGGGCTGGGGAACCAGATGGTTTCCCAGCCAACCATCTAGTCTCTATAGACTGCGGGCCTATTCACACAAAGTATTCAGGCCACCTCCTGTACTTACATCCTCCACGCACACACTCTTGCACACTCACACTAACGCCTAGTTACCGCCATTGCCATTTCAACTTGTCTGCAGCAAAGGGTTCAGCAGTGTGCAAGGACCCTTTGGGACTCCCTCCCCAATTACTTTGCTGACTGGACGAGCTTGGGGATTTGCTGAGGCTGTGTTTGCTGTAGCCTGGTCTGCATGCAGGGCTCCGAATAAACCAATAAAAATATGAAATACATGCCTGAATAACTAGCCCCCTGATATTTTAGAGCAACTAATTGCTTAGGGGTATGGTTGGGATATAGCACATTTGAGTATGTGAGAGTGTAATGAGTAATGAGGGCAAGGTAGGAACTGATACAGTGTTATTGACTCATCTATTATTTACCTTTGTGGAATATTTATTATAATGTTAGAGGTGAGGGTTGAGCCATGAAATGAAGTGCAAACTCAGGAGTACAATATTTTTTTCCCCCAGAATAGATCAAATTGTGAATTTATTAAATTTGTTTGCCATGAACATGTAAGCAGGGAACAATTTTTGTATGTCGAACAGGTTTGCAAATGTGCCTCACCATTACTAATGAATTCAGGCTCTTTTGTGCTTGACTGTCAGCCATTCAGGAGAATCACAGCAGGATATGAGTGCATTATTATCATGTCACTGCAGGGCAGGGCTAAATTATCACCCAGTGTCTTCTGACGGCTGCCTAACTGCTGTCCAATCACCCCAAGACATCTGCCGGACCAAAACTCTGTATGTTCAGCTGTGCCCATTCAAAGACATACTACTGCTACTACTTCTACCACATGCCACGATTGAAAACATTAGATTTTATGAAAAAATATATATTGAAAGCTAGAATTTAATACTTGTAATTGTCACTATGTGCCATTAAAACCTACTCTGCAGTTGAAGTACATTTGAAATGGCTATACAGCATAAAGCACACAAGAATATTGCAGAAACATGTTTATTACATACATGTAATTGTAGGTGATGTTTCTTATGTGCTTATTTTGAGCAAGAAATCCCCTCACCCACCCAGCTGTTATTTTCTTTCATGTCAAACCATCGACTTTCTTCTTATCTCTTCTCTGTGTGGTCTTCTTTCATGTCAGTGACGGAGCCACGCGCATTGACAATGGGCCTTAATTTGATTTCAGTTTTGATTTGGTCCAATCAGCTTAGTTATGACAGAAGCTGATCTAGAAAGAGCTTCTGCTTGAGGAAGGAAACACTATAAAGACCAAAATTAGATGATTAGACGGGAGAGGAAAACAATCTTCTCATTATTTAAGTCCAAGAGGAATGGAGAATAATAATGAGGGATTGACAAAGAGTGCAGTTGACAGCTTTGAATATATATAAACAGCATTCATATTTATTTGTAGCATTTCCTTGTGAAGTTATGTAATAAACGTGTGTACGCACCAAAGTATTTATCCATGTACCTTTTAACATGAAATGCATTAAAGGACAACATAATGCAATCAGTCCAATGAGATGTTTCCTGATGTTTGAGCCCGGATAAATCTACTTGCCATCTTCCTCTGGCAAAAAGAGCCTCAGTGAACACGCCTGTTTGCTGAAATAGATGTAAAATTCACTTTTCAGATAATCAGAGTTTCATTATACAGAAAAAAAAAGGAAATTAGCAAAGGTGATAGAATGACTACTGATGCACAAATGACAAACATTTGCTGCTTTTTAAATCAACTATTTGCACCGTAAGTTGTTTGTTGGTACTTGTTTCCAATCTCAGCCTGTTTCATTGAGACTTTTTTGGCCCAAGGTGTGCAATTTGCTCTATGTTTGATTTTGTAGATTAAATTCACCAGTACCATAGCTGCAGTATCAACTGTCCTTTTGCTATATCCCTATTTGACCGCTTTTCTGTGCTCCCAGAGTAAGGGCTGTGAAACACTTATCACTCACTTAAGTATGAGTGCCACTGGTTACAGCTCCTCACCTCGGAGTTCCACTTAGTCTGTCTGCCTCCGAATCTCTCCTGACCTGCTGTGGTAATGTAATGTAATGGTGGGTAGCTATGTAATCTCAAGCAGCCTCATTACAGAGATTGCCACACATTCCTGACCGGCACAGTGTGTGCATACAGTATATTTCTGCCTGATCTGTCTATGTGAGCCCCTGAGTTTTGAGTGGGTGGTGTAGTTAAACTTTTGCTTCACAAACTACTTGCCCTTGTGGGAAGTGGAATAGCTCCAAAATAGTAGAGCCAAATGGCCAGGTCTGCTGCTAGGAAGGATTGTTTGTCTCCAAGTGGAGCAGTGCCAGCTAACTCTCACGAAGTTAGATGAACAATGTAGGGAGAGAGATAGACATTACTGGGAGATCACCTTTTTTCTCCATTGTTTTTCTCTTAAAATATTTGCTTTTATTGTATTCTATCCAGCCCCCTTTAATCTATTCCCCTCTCTCTAAACACACACAGAACACAAAGTGAATCCCAAAATTTGCATTTGCCCTTGCTATCTGTCAGATGTGTTCTCTACTATATACTATATTTTGTGCATTTCTGTATCAGGAATTAACATGACATATTGATAGTGTACTAAATGTTCCATTCTCTGCATGGCTCAGGAATAAGGTTTGCTTTAAAAAGTCCAGGTTTCGTGCACAGTGTTCATAATCTCTGATCAGGTTTGTAGACGGACCCATAGAAAATTAAATTAGACATTTAGATTACAACCATAGGATCTCATCAACACAGTCAGCCTGACAATTACTACAAGTATATTGATGGTTACTGTATGAGTGATATTAGGACTTTCCTGAATTGACATATGTAAATAAACTGCCTTCCTTGCAAGATCAATTAACTGATCAATGACACATTTTTAGTAACAGAAAGGTCGAATTTTACAATGTCTAGAGAATGACAAACATGCAGATGATATAATAAAAGAATTAATGCCTGTTTGCGTATTGACTTCAATTTTCACTGTTGAATTGCATTTAAACAAAATTCATGGCAGCTTAAAATGATTTTAACGTGTATTTTGAGGTGTGGATGTAACACAGATTCACATCATAAGACCTGTGTATATTTCAAACTACTCATGAAAAGGTTTAAAACTATTTTCCATGCACAAACCTCTTAAGAATGGACAGTGTGGGTGCATACAGTAACAGTAACGTGGATACACAAGGCAAAGTAAATTAAGGTTCAGAAACCCACACTCACAATAGATGATGTCAGGGTTCACACTGGAAGGGACAGATGTTAAGCCACGATCATGCTTATCACATGTCACCATCAGACATTAATCATGAAAGCGATAAATCAGCTATTGTCTGGCCTGCATCAATTAACAACTAGTAAATGGTGCTAAAACTACAAAAGTATACATGATTTGAATAATGAGTGATCCTGTTAGACAGCATGGTAAAAAAATAAAAAATATTCTCATTTGAACATTAAATAACTTATTATTAGTATTTACTTTTAAACAAGTACTAACAGTGTCATGACAAAAAAAAAGCTATTTTTTATTTTATTGCTTTTTGTGACCTGGACACAAATTACACTATATTATGCACATTCTATTAAATAACCCTCGTAAAACAGCAGTGAATGATCTCCAGGTGTTATAACATCATAAATATCTGTAGTGAAAAACAGTCAAGCGCCCAGTTCACTTTTACTGAATGTGTGTGAATGCTCATATCAAATCTCTGTGGCAATAACGTCGTCATACGTTTGTAACCCTGAGCTGTAGTTGAGGTCCATGCCAAGCTCTGTACGGCTCTCCAGTTCAGCGGTCAGCTCCTTCAGGATCCTCTCCAGGTCCTGGTTCTTCTTGTGCATCTGTAGGTAGTTGATCTGGAGCTGCTTCTGGTACTTGATGACCCTGTCTTTCTCTTTGTTCCATGTTTGCTTCTCCTGTTCAAAGCTGTTGGCCAGCCTCTCTTGTGCATCCTTCTCCTCCCTGAGCTGCCGCTTCAGTCTCTCCACTTCCTTCTGGAGTGATTCTGTGGAGACGAGTCCACTGTTCTCCTCCCCTTGGCCCAGGGCCGGGGGGTCTGAGCCTTGGATTAGTCTGTCCAAGGCCTGAGTCTGGGCATGGTCTTCAAGTTGCAAACTGTGCTGCAGCCTCTGCTCTTTGGCCATAGCCAGATCTTGTTTCATTCCCTGAATGTCTGTCTCCAGTTTGCCCACTTTCTCTCTCAGCAAATCAGCCTCATTCTTCTTGCGCTGGAGTTCATTTTGGCACACCTGAATTAAAAATGGAAAGAATTCAGACACAGGCAGCAATAAGAAAACTATTTTGACTGATATAACAGGTCTAATCATGTGAAGTGTCAAATACTTTAAATATGTCTTATCTGTGATTTTAAATCTGCTAAAACCTAGACATTGAAAACAGTCTGAAGGTCCCAGTGGAGTGTAGCACATAATAGCAGGTATCCTTCCCAACTAGAAGTGCTTTCATCTTAAACAGTGCACAGTGTGGGCATTTTATTCACACGTCATTATTTGAACACCATTGTGGAATGAACTGCCATTAAATCATGTGACTAACCTCAACATCTATGGTGCGGGAGTGGAGTTTGTCCTCATGGTCTTTATTCTGTGTCTGGAGCATCTCCATCTTTGCTGTGTTTTCCTTCAGTGACGCCCTGAGGCTGACGATCTCATTTAGCTTGTGGCTGACGTCTGCCTGGCAGTCTCTCAGCTGCTGCTTCAACAATGAGATCTCCCCTGTCTTCTGGCACACCTACATTTGGACAACGACAATTATGGTGAAACAGTAAATGTTGTGTGGATATATACCCCACACTGACAGTAAAAGCCTTTCCTGGAGTTATTTTGATTTTGATATATTTCTCTCCAGTTGTTTTGGCCACTTCTGTGCAGCACAACTGCCTGTAAATACAACACTGATATATTATCAAGATATAAAGTTGTTGGCATACTTTTAGCAAACCATTGTCTAGTTACATCCAGCAGACACAGTGCAACATTAGCATTTATTTGAAGTCCTGTTCCTGCCCACCTGACAAATCTAAGTCCAATATCCACTCTCCTTTTAGCTTATTTTGTTACCCACCAACTCCTTAGCTATAGCTCTGGTTATTTAGCTGTTAATGCTCAATTAAACTTACCAGCTACTTGCTAACTTTGTTTGTTTGCTGAAAATAGCTGGAAATGGGTCTGATGAGAGCTAACCAAAACAGAAAAAGCTACAGTTTGTCCAAAACAATGAGCTGAAAGATGCTAAAAAAGCTTTAGAGTTAGAGTTGAGTAGAACTGCAGAGTTGGTATAATTCTCTGTGGGCTCAGAGTGAACCCCACATTACACACACACACACACACACACATACACACACAAACACACAGAAGCAATTTGCTCATCTCACAAATTCTTGGTAACTAAGTGTGTTGCTAGGGATACTATACCTATATGGGTGGAAAGAACCAATAGTGAGAGCAAAGCAATACATTTTGAATTCAAGAACATGTACGTAATGGCCCTGATGTTAAAAGGCAGCATTGTGAACTACTGAGAAAAATGTGAATAAGGGAAGTTGGTGTCTCTGACTCTTTCATGACCGTTTCTTTCAAATCTGAGGCAAAATGGTGGCTTTTTCCTCTGACAGATTAACTTTATGTCCCCACACCTCAGCAGCAGCCTTCAAGGTTGCACCAGATTGTGTTGTATGCTACAAGGTTTCAAACCCAACTGATATCACACATATGACTCATGACTCACCTCCCATTGAGTTTCCTCTAGTGTTGGAGCAAGCTGTGTGCTCTCTGTCTCATAAGACCTCAGTCTGAGCTCAACAAGATCCTTCTCTCGGTTTAGCTTTGAGAAATCCTCCTGAAGCCTCTCCTTCTCTGCCTGAAGAAAAATGTATTTCTCATTTTACTTTACTTTCAGTTTCTATGCATCTGCTAATTTCTTTTTTTTCTCTCTGTATCATAATTGATTCATTGGAAAGGGAGAAGGGTTGGTGGGTTGATAATGAACCAGTGGTAAAAAGAAAAGGTGGGCTGACCTGGAGCTGCCTGACCTGCAGCTGGAGTGATTGCTGGGTTTTTGCAGCCATTTGGGACACTTGCCGTAGCTTTGTGGAGCATCGCTGCTTCAGCCCCTCCATCTCCTCAGCACAGTACTTTTGTCTTTCATCAAACAGCTGGCAGGTGTCTGCTTCCTTCTCCTCAAAACTCACCTATAGTAGGGTGAAGAGATGTCATTAAGAATACAGATAGCTGTAGAGTCTAACTACTCATGAGACATACTGATCTTTTTTTTTGCGACAGCTTGATACCTGTAGCTCCTGCAGTTCCGACTCTCTCTCCAGCAACCTTTGTTCCAAACGTTCAATCAGTGACTCATCAGTAGTAATAGGGGACCGAATCCCACCTGAAGTTTCAGAGAGAGGACTTGGCTCATCTGCAGAATGTGGGGAGCCAGCATCCCCATTCACCTTCGATGCCAACCCCCCACTGTTTAAACCAGGCCTGTAGCTACAGTCAAGGTTAGCGCTATTCCCATTGACCCATGGAGGGAAATTGGGTTGTACTCCCTTGCTGAGGCTGTTTGCGGGAGCTGAGCTGCCATCACTGTGACTGACAGGGCCTGTGGAAGCACTTAGGCTGCCGCTGGTGCTGTGGGTGGGCAGACTAGACATAGAGTTACGTCCAGAGTCGGAGAAAGTCCCTGAAAAGATAAAAGATGACATTTTATTTTGCTGTAATTTGTCATTCAACCTGAATAATCAAATTTTCAGGCAGCATTGGTCAGTATATTATAGATAATAACCTGAGAAGGTGTCTTGCTTATGTCTATTGTCTGGACTCCTTGCTTTCTCCAGAGGACACAGGATGTGGTCCAGGCTGCTGTGGCCTGGCTCTGTGGAGGACGTGCTCCTGGGAATCACAGGCTTGAAGGCAGTGGAATGGACCAATGACTTCCCAGCAGAGGTCTAGAAGAGTGAAATGACACACAGTCAGGGGTGCTCTTGTCTATTTTTGTTTTTATATTCTGTGGCTGCTCTTAGCTGACAGCATAGCAAAAAGCAAGTCCCTTTTCTACTGTTGTGGAGAGTAACTACAAAGAGCCAAGGAGGGGTCACGTTCTGAAACTTGAAAATCATGATGACTGGCTTTCACAGAGATGAATATTGTCATGTGCTGGAAGTTTGTTCAAATGAAAGGGATATATTTTTCCAATCATGTCTTTTCATATTAGAAATAGAGCCACTGAAGCCTGCAGAATAGCGCAAGCTGGCAGTATTACAGCCACACGACGTAATAGTTGCAAGTAAAATTCACTAGGATGTCATAGAAGAGAAAACTAATTTCAAAGATGAACTTATACTCCACATGCCCCATCTGTGCTGTCCAAGAACGTCACAAGCAGTACCATGGCTTTCTTCCTTTCTGTCCTCGACTCCTCCCCTCTGCATCCCACATCTCTCCCCCATGTGCTGTCTGAGGGAAGATGAATAGCCCTTCTCTGTGATATTAATAATATGAGCTACTGCTGAAGTGTAAGAGGTAAAGCTTGTGAGCTCAGCATTCCTTCTCACTGACTTCATGACTGGTATGCCGTTCCTTGTTTTTTTTCTCTCTCTTTCTATCCCTCAAACTCTCTTTGGCCCTCGATCTCTCTCTCTTTTCTCTCTTATTCTCTGCTGTGTCTCTTTTAAAGCTGCTTCCTATTCCTCTACTTTCTCCCCCTCTTGCCCCTGAGGAATAAAGACCTATTGAAAGAGACTCAGTTTGCCTACGTATTCTTGGCACAGAAATGACTTCTCTGAGTAGATCAAGGCATTCTTAGGTCATTAATCTGGGAGGGGGTGATTAATAAGCTGGGAAGATTCAACACAGGTTATGAGGAATGGCTGCTACCAATTAAACTACCTGCTGTGCATGTTTTATCCTCAACTTCGCTGTGAGGTTTTCAAAGTCTGTTGCAGTTATGCAGTATGACTTCTTAATAGTTGTAAAATAACCATAGCAACGGCTACAGATAAGTGAAGCACAAAGCTACATTTTATGAGGCTATGAAAATGGACATAAAACTAATATTCTTAAAGGAATAGTTTGACATTTTGGGAAATGTGTTTATCGGCTTTCTTGCCAAGAGTTGTATGAGGAGATTGATACTGTTAGCTTATTATAAAGACTGGAAACAGGGCTAAAATGCTAGCCTGCATGGCAAAAGCGATTTATCTTGATTGTGTAAAAACGACCATTTGCATTTTACGGGAGGTTACGAGCCAGTTTCTTGGCTGGGTAGCACTAACTTCACGGAGTGTCTGTTGGTTGCCTGGCGACTGCTTCCGTTGGAGAGTGAACTGTTGCTTTTACACTTTGGTTTTTATTGGACAAATATATATATCGACTATCAGAGACTATTGTTGGTTGTTTTTTGGGAGACATTTTTTTAGGGTGATTTTCATTATTTTATTAATTCAATGGTCTGCCTCCAAAGAATGAGTAAGAGCCGGTGCTCAGTAGCACAAAGAGACCAGCAACAGCCGAGAGATGCAGTGGCATACAGCGTGTACAGACAGAATATTTTCACATCTAACTCTGTGAATTAAGGATTTATTTCGAAAGACCATGACTGTTGTGGTGAGTTTTATTTTGCTTCTGTTGAGTTTCAATTGAGTTTGTTTTACGGTGAGTTAAGGTCATAGTTTGAGAAACTTGAATTCAGAAGGTACACGATTGTATTTTTCTCTTTAATAAGGAAAATAGGTCTAAGAATATTTCCACACATATCCCAGCTGAACTATGGGGTATTAAAAAACACGGAACCAAACCATTGTGTTTGCTTGTGACAGGAATAAAAAAACTAACGGGTCTTCTTATCAGTAGTATGGGGAGTGGGGACTCCCCCTGCCATTTTTTCCCATGGCTACACACACCTTTGCAAATATATCAGCTATCACTGGTTGTTGAGGCCATTTGGCAATTTCAACATATCGCCCAACCCTATTTTGCACAGAGCCAGGCTAGTTAATCCATCCTATTAGCTTATTTACTGTACAGATATAAGTTTGCCATTAATATTCTCATCTAACTAGAAAGCAAATATAGATGTTTCCCAAAAACTATTCCATTAAAATCCAGTCTTGTGTTTTGGGTAAAGCACGAGAGAAGAAATAGCGGGCATTTTGCTCACCCTCTCAGTCATTTTCCCTGACATGAGCAGCAGTTTTGGTTGCAGTCGCCTATCTGATTCACCATCTCTCTTCTTTTCATTTGTGTGATCTCCCATTGCTTCTCCTTTGTGGTACACCGACCTTGGTTTGTGGCTCACCTTATTTGGAACAGGATAAACATTTTATACATTAATATTGTATACAGTGTGTAGTTTAATGTATGTTAAGAATTAAAAACCCTAATTTTGATGCCATCTGATGTCACCTGAGCTTACCTTGATGTAAAAAAAATCTTCACTTCGTCCCGACCGGGTGTGGGACAGGCCTTTAGTGGGATGAGTGGAAGAAGAGGAGTCCTGAGTAAAGCCGCACTTAAGTAACCCGTCCAGGCTGCAGCCTCCACTCTTTCTATGGTGGTTTGTTCCCTTTTTTAACTTATAGTCAGACGCCTTGCAGTGTTTGCTGTTGAGGCTGTTGCCGTTGATGAGGCTGCTGACACTACCCATGGTCCTGCAGGCATAGGTGATGGTGGGGATGGTGTCCAGGTGGTCAAGTTACACAGAAGTGAATAGAAGACATAACTCATGACCCCAAAGAAGTACTGTCAGTGGCGCCATCTGTAAATCAAGAAAGGGAGCATAAAGACATTAAACACAAAAAATATATCTGTTGATCTATTAACAGAAGATTTTTTTCATGAAAGGACAATGTCATGTCATAATTTCTTCTGAATCTTATCAGTTTTTTAGTGCTGTTTAATTTTATAGTTTCCTGTTCAGTGCAGAAATGCAGTGTTGAAGCAGGTGTGTTAACATTTGCAAAACAAACAAAGTGAAAAAACAGTCCATCTTGGCTCTCTGCCTGGCTGGGTGTCTAGATTTATGGCTTGGCCGTTGAATTTGACAAATAACCCTTTGGGTGCCCATCCTCTTAACAAACCGGCAATTAGGCTACTTACGGCCTACTCAACACTGGGCCGGTGCTGCCATCTAACACCATAAAACCATTTTCTATATGCTATTGTACTTGAACATACCACAGACCACACAGAAATATAAAGTTTTAATATAGTGTGGGCTGCAATTATGAAATAAAGATTTAAATAAGCACACAGAACATGATTTGTTTCAGCATTCTCACTTATTATACATTGACTTTTATTCACAGAGGTACTAGTGATGCTCTCCATTTATTGTCCCCACCTCCCTTCTGAAGACAACCAGGCCCCAGATGTTACTACACATGATCTCTAACCCACAGGGGAAAAGTCCCCTCAGTATTGACTTAGTAGCAAAGGGCTCCATACTGGCTGATCAGGCCTGTGGGCTTCCCTAACCACCTGGTCCACAGCCTTTAAGCATTTTATAATGGCCACACCAACAAAGCATGGGAGTAATGGCCTGCCGTAAGTAACATATTAGTGTACATTGCATTTGGCTTGAGGCTAATCCATAATTATTGGTTGCACGGTGCTGTTTGTAAGGATACACATAGCTGTCAGTGTCATTTTCCTGACGTGTATGATGGGCATGCTTGAAGAGGAAAATGCTGAATGAAGGCGGGCGCGCTGATCAAGGCTGTCACTTTTCATCGGCCAGAAAACAATGATAAGCTAGATGAGACATGTATAAAATAGATGTTTCACGATGAGGAGACAGACAGCAAGTGAGATTGAATGAATACAGAAGAACAAAGGGAGGTTTGAATGGTTGCTCTGGCAGAATGAAAAGCTGATAGTCTATTTAAGTTGAATAGTGCAAAAGAAAGATAATGTTAAATTGCAAGAAATCAGTTGAAGGTCTTCCGGCACACCTTTAGTACAGATTTTCTGTTTCATGCGGGATAACTTTCAAAATATATTCTCCAAAGTAAACAGCTACTGAAAATGTTAAGTAGTGGTATATGATGTTAAATTTGTACCTGCAAGAGCACAAAGCAAAGCAGTCCACTGTGCCACTGATGTAAACAGATATGACTGCTGTGACTGGCTCTACTCTACTGTGCCGGGATGTCTGCCGCTAAACCTAAACTCCAGCCCTCACTATCACTCTCAGATATTAGCATCCACCACTGACATGGGACTAAAGTAATGAGACAATAGATTTTACTTACTGCCTGTTCAAACTACGCATCCATCTCTAGCAAGGCCCCTGCAGAGTCATCTATCCAGTCCTGGAGAAACTGAACAGGCAGACATGTGTGTACGTCTGTGTGTGTATGTCCTTGAATGAACCAACAGCAAATGCAAAGCTCACACTATCAGTACGGCCAGGATGGTCTGCTAACTGTTCTGTGGAGGGGGTGGGTCTTCTGCTTTTCTAGTCGGCCTGTGCCCAGCTTTGCATTATAACTGACATGTAAATTCAGCTCTGTGTGTGTGTGTGTGTGTGTGTGTGTGTGTGGACCTCCTGATCCCCCCAGGGGACCCAGTGTACAACATGTGCTCCCATAGAACCGGCGTGTGCCGCTCAAGTGATTAACTCCCAGCCTTCACAAAAGATCTTTTACACCCCCCCATGTACCCCCCTCCTATCCCCACTATCACCCACAGACACCCTCCGTTTGTGCATCGATTCACTGTGTAATAACTATTCACGCCCCCCTTCTCTCCCTCCCTTCTTCCATCAGTCCCTCCCTCCATCCATCCGTCCCACTCGGTGCCCTGCACCCACCATGACAAACAAACAACACTTCATCTGAAGGAGAAAAAAAGGCGCTTGCCCTCTCTCTCTTCGCTCTTTGTCTGTTGAAGTGTGCCGCTCTTTGTGTGGACTCTTGTGTGCCGGTTGATGTATTCTCCCCAAACAGCCCAGGACCATATTTGAGTGTTAAATAAATGACTAGTCCTCACAATGAGAAGGCTGGAGAGCCTCAGTTTTATAGTGATTTACCACCGTCCTGCATTTTGTTCAGACATACACACACAGACTCACTCTCACACACACTTTTACACGTCCGCACACTTTTGCACAGTCTCATTGCTGGAGTGCAAATCTCTCTAAGGCAGTGGAGCATTCAGCATCCCACAGAGTACACACTGTTGACAAAACACCTTGTGGATAAAATACAATCACACATCAAGACAGGAAAATATACAAGGTACTGTGTTCCAAATGAACAAACAACAACAACAGAAAAGATACGGCTCTGCTGCTGACAAAACAAGTGTAAATCTTACACCCCATTTTTGTCACAAGTAAAGTTATACGTTCTCTTAATGTGAAGGAAACAGACAGCTTTATCATGTGTCTACAGATAGGACACTACTGATTCATTGATATCATCCAACAAAAATCTATATAGAAATCAGTTTGTTAAAGTCCAGCTAATAACAAACTGTGGGAAGCAGCATAATCTACCTTATACTGGGATCTTTCAACATGTACAGACAGAATTGCACTACAATTTACATCATGTTACATCATACTGTCTGAAACTTTTTACCAAGGTTTTTCAAGTCCTTTCACCGAGTAATAAAATAATATACAGTGTCTCTGTAGTTCCATCATAATCTTTTTCGGCAGCACCGCTCACAGCTGACTGCCATTGTTCCTCGATTAGTTCCATTCATCCCCCAAGCTTGTTTTGTCTGGACAATGATCCTGCCATTTCACTTTTATGTACCCACTCACTTGCTAGAGAGAATTAGTCAATTTCACTGCTATTTGATGCAAATATTGAAGTGATTTGAAAATCATTGCAAAGTTTATAATAAGTGGTACAAATGGTCTGACCTCACATCTTTTGAGTGGACAGTGTGATTTAAGACCTTTGGTGAGATGGGATGGGAGGGTGTGAGTGTGTGTGAATGCATACTTCCATCTAGTCTTATGTCTGATTGGCTGCATGTTTTTCTGTGTCGGCACAAAAGAGCGTGTGCAGGCAGGGGGTGGTGTGTATGGGCGGGGTGCCGTCCTAGCTTTCGAGCCCCAGCTGACCTGCCTGACACAAAGCCCTGTCCCGCACAAGACCAGCTGACAATA